>NC_064258.1:2615000-2912500 GCF_003254725.2 Canis lupus dingo | reverse complement strand
AAAATTTAAGGTTTATCTTTTTATTTTTTTATTTTATTTATTTATTTATTTATTTATCCATTTATTTATTGCTTTTTAAATGTTTATATAGTACGCCTTGTTTCTGCTCTATTGAGTAACTTCTTTCATTGGAATTTATTGTTATATGATAATTTC
Organism: Canis lupus dingo; assembly: GCF_003254725.2. NCBI lineage: Eukaryota > Metazoa > Chordata > Mammalia > Carnivora > Canidae > Canis > Canis lupus. Next base: position 2,912,344 of record NC_064258.1, on the reverse strand, counting down.
TTCTATCGTCCCTTGTATGATTCTATATATACTAAGCCATGATAATATACTCTAAATAACTAAGGACCTTGAGCATCTTCTTGCTCATATATGCTAAATATGAGCAAATAGGCTAAACCATGAAAGTTGTAGTAATATTACAATGCTATAGAAAGATAATGAACCAGATATTTCTTTAAAAGCAGTTTTCCTTTGGTTTTTCATAGAGCAGAGAATCCTAATGGACAGGCAAGACAAATTATAGGCAAGACAAATTATTTAATGTGTGAAATACTCATATACCTGTTGAAAGGGTAACACATCAAATAGGAATATATCTTCTCTGGCTATCTACATTATCTGTAAGAGGAAACCTTAGCAAGGTGCAAAATGCAATAGACATCTGCAGTCTATTTGTAATGAGCATATTTCTTTCAAGGAGAAATGTGAATGTAGAATGCAAAAGGCTGACTGGGGGCTCATCTCATGCTTTCCTTGAGCCCCTCAGGATGTCTGTGAGTGATGTTCTCATCTACTGTGGAGAATCACCTATGAGGACCTGCCAGGGTGGTCATGTTGACAACCTACAACCAGCGAGCCTTTTGTCTTATGTTCATTTGGTTGCCTGTGGTGATTATCCTGGCAGGAGAGAGCTTCTTTGGATCTTATAGTTTCTATTCACACCAACACTATTTCTCCCTGGTAGAATCTTCATTGTTAACAATTCAAACAGTAATGCCTTCCTCAGTCCCTATACACCAGGAAGAATCAGTCATTGTCAAGGCGGCTTCTCTGAACCTCCTCTGTCTCCTGGGAGAGTACAGCATAGAATTTCGGTGAGCACACTGTTCTCATGTTTCTGTAACTATTGTTTTACTTAGCTGCACTTTCCTCATTAGAAGGCAAGGGAATGGTCTGATAGAATTTCGGAGGCCTAGAACCTGATCCTGGGCTTGGTTCAGAGGAAGCACTCAATAATATGATAAATTTTGATTTTTAATTTTCATAACTAACCATGTGAGTGAGGCACTATATTCCTCATTTTACAAAAGAGTAAACCTAAACTCAGATCGTTTAAGTGGCGTGTCCAATACCATTATATAAGTGAGCCTGAAAATAATTCTTTGGTTCTCACTGATAAGATCTAAAATCCAGAGAATAATTCTAGAATTAAAGAACTGTGGAAAATTCTTCAGTGTGTTTTAAGGTGAGAAGTGGAAGTAAGACCAAACTATGTTTGTCTTAATTATGAATTATCTGAGGAATGTATTCTTTCTATATATATAGTCAGTAGGAAAGTCAAAATTTATGAAATAAGCACCTGAGATACATCATTGTCTATTTTATGTTCTTTAAGAGAACTGACCTGTGTTACTGGAGAAAAAAAAATTAAGAAATTTTGTAGTTCAAAGTATTTTGCACTTAAGTCAAATTCATACAATTTTACATCAGCAAAGGATGTGCTCATTTTTATGTGTTTTTTTTGTAGATTAATTCAGTACATGTTTCCTGCTCATGTATGCTAAGCACTGACTCTTTGTTTAATATTAGCTCGTTCTTACACTTGTTAAAATATTGTCCCATGCCATATATTTCCAATTCAAACATAGAGTTAATATTCTTGGTGATTTGGTGGTTTTTAAATCTTAAGTTTTGTTTATTTTGCAGGAGGACTTCTAGTTTAAGTGGAATATATGTTCAACCAGGGCTAGGCATTCCTCTTATTTTTTGAATTGTCATCGTTTATACAAGGCTTTCCCCCCTTCTAGTGAATTATAGAGTGTTTTGTGATTGTCATTGTTTTGATTTAGAATTGTAATGTAGAACATCTATTTGGGAGATAGTTTCATATTTGAGCAAAATCACAAGTATATCCATATTGCCAGGACAGTTTCCACCAGGGCTATGACTTCTGAGTATTTGCCCTGTAGCTTCAAGAACACAACAAAATTTAATTTAAGGATTTAAAATCTAAGCAGGATTGGTGCTGCTTCATCAGGGGTGCATTGGGTGGTTTATAAACCGAACACCGGAATGGCTAAAAGAAAGCTTCTCTCGGAGCCCATTAACCTTCAAGAAGCCTTAGCTTTTCTTTTCTGACACAAGTGAAGTGAACAGGATTTTAATAAAAGTCCTGCAGCAGATATACCTGAAGGGTCAGAGCTCATGATAAAGCTGCCAACACTGCAACTTTAAGAAAACATCCTGACGACCTTTAATAACACTGGGTCTGCCAGTGTTCACTGTGGAAGATCTGTATTTTAAAATCCCATTTGAGAGGCCGATCCCCCATTTGACAGGATCATGGTCTTTAATCTTATTTTTGGTGTGCAAGAGTTGACTGCATGCCCTGGAGAAGCTGGCCTTTTGTGTGCTTCCGATGACCTCAGGAAATATTTTTCTGCAGTGATAGATATGCACCCCTGTCCTCAACTTTGACATTCTGATCACCCATCTCATTAATGCTAAGTGCTCTACATCTTCTAAAAGTAGAAGGAGCTTAATATCACAGAAGTAGACTTGGTTCTTGTAAGCTTCTATCCCATGTATTTTCATTTTCATCTCTTAATCTCTCTTCAACCTTTTATAAATTGAGTAATCCCTGAAATCGGGCATCAGTTACATGCAACAATAATTTCAGTATTTCTGTGTGCACTAGTAGATCAACACTAAGATTATCATTATAAACCTGTCAGGTATTATAATTCCCACTCAGTAGCGAGTAACCAAAGACCTTTAAAAATTAAGTAATTTGCTCAGGTTATACATGTAATAATTAACAGTGTCAGAATCCACTGTTTTCAGATCGTTCAATGTCAAAAATTCGTGCTATTTACAATCTCCATGACTTATTTCTCCATTTCTAGCCCTATCATCTCAGTTTAAATCAATTTAAATGAACAAATAGCTTTTCGGGAAGCTTGAATAAAACTATGGATAAAAAAGAAAAACTTGATTTAAACTATTTCAGAGTATAGAAACAGAGGACAACCTCCATATGCATTTTGTGAAGTAACTTCAATAATGGCAAATCTGACAAAGATTTTATCAAAACAAAGATAAAAAAACAAAACAAAAACCTCAGACTGCTCTCACCTATAGGCATCAATGCAAATATCTTAAATAAAATAAGATTAAACAGAATTCAACAGCACATTATAAAAAAACTTGTATCACAAATATGCAAAGATTTTTCCAGACATGCAAAAATGATTCACCATTAGGAAATGGTGATATGAATCATCACATAAATAAAGCCAATGAGAAAACAGTTCCCAAGGATGTTGGAAAGGGATTTGACAAAATTCAGTACCAGGCTTTTTTTAATAAAACTAAAGCGAAAGCAGAAAAATCATTGTTAAATAGGAATTGATGAATGCTCCTTTAACATGATCTTATATGTGTGTGTGTGTGTGTCTGTATCCATACTTAAATCTATATTTCTCTCTCCAAAAGCCAGCAATCAGCTAGCATCCATCATAAAGGGCAACATTAGAGGCATTCCCACTGAAATGTAATTCTGCCCGCTAATTTTACTATGAATTAACTTTCTATTGGAGACGGATAACAAAGAAAGCAATTAGAGGTATTACAACTTGAAAAGAAAGAGATAAAACTACCTCTATTTGTAGATGATATGATTATTTATCTGAAAAACTGAGAAAAATCAATGGAACAACTACTAGATACAAAGAGATAATTTAATAAAATAGTAGGGCATAACGTTAACATAGAGAAATCAATAGCCTATATATAATTAAATAAAAGCAGGTTTGAAGATGTAATAAAAGGGAAGAGAAAAACTCCTTACCTCAATTTCAGATAATAATAGTTTCCAATATTTTTTTTTCATTTGGGAGATGGGGCAAGTGTGGTATGTGCAGAGAACAATAAGATCTTATGTTTCTATAGAAGGGAAAAGGGACAAAATCCAATGGAAGAACTTGAAGGTGGTTCTTATGAAGATTTGGGGGGGGTTGGGGAGATGGGCAAATAGATAAAAGGGTTTAAGAGGTATGAACTTCCAGTTATAAAATAAGTAAGTCACGAAGATGAAAAATACAGCATAGGGAATATCATCAAGAATACTGTAATAAATTTGTAGGGTGATAATGGTAGCAAATCATATTGTGGTGAATACTGAGTAATGTATAGATGTGTCAAATCACATATATAACATCATATATGTTATATGTTAATTATACATCAATGAAAATTTTAAAATGAGGACCAGGGTCAAAAGAGAAGTGGTGTGTTAGAAAAATTAATCACAGAAAAAAAAGAAAAAAGGTAGGATGTGATGGGAACCTGAAAAGATAAAGCATTGATATAAATGGTTCTACATAAATTAGACAAATATAATAGACATTTAAATCTCTAACCATGTGGATGAGGCACTATTCTCTCTCTCTTTCTCTTTCTCTCTCTCTCTCTCTTTTTAGAGAAAGATGGAGTGGGGAGAGGCAGAGGACGAGGGAGAGAGAATCTTAAGCAGGCTCCAAGCCCAGTGTAGAGCCTGACTTGAGGTTAGATGTTACGACCTGAGACCCTGAGATCATGACCTGAGCCAAAACCTACAGTCAGACACTTAACCAACTAAGCCACCCCAGCGCCCCAAGAAGGATGTATAATCTTAATGGTTGGAATTAGAGGGCAGTGGCTTAATTGAGCAAGTGGGAGAAGGTTAACCAGAAGGCTTATAGAATTATTTGGGAATGGGAGTGGAGAGACCGGGCAAAGCAGTGCTGTGGGGACTGTGGTCAGTAAATATTCTACCAATATTTCCTATCTGATCTTATCTTTTGCTCAAAATCACTCAAAAGTTAAGAAGTATTTCAACTTCCAGTATGGAATCAAAACCGAGACCTTTCTTTTTTCTCTGACATTTTCCTTTGTTCTCCCACTTCTATCCCCCAAAGCCAAATCTAAATGCCTCTCATTTCACTGTATCATGTTAAGAAAGACAAGATGCAAGAGGAGAAGAATAAAGGGAAAAAAACAGGTGAAAAAATAATGTTGGAAGTCATTAGGGAGTTCTGTACCACTCACGAATTGGAAGGTGGCAATTAAGGTTCACCAAAAATCAATAAGAATGTCATTTGTTCTACTTCTACCAATATGCTCCTCCTTCAGTCATTTTGGTTTCTGTTTTCAGCCAGAGGTTCTCTACCCACCATATCCCTCAGCCTTGACCACCTGGACAAATGCCACTTCATCAAAAAAGCCTTACTGTTCTATAGTCCCCAGACCTTGCTTTTTTGCTGACATATATTTAGTTGTATGTTATTTGTCTTCTCCCAGTAGAGATATCTTAATGATAATGGAAAGAATGCTTTTCTGTTTTCTTTCTTTCCTTTCATTATTACATTCTGAGAGCCTAAAACTATAGCTGTCCCATCACGGGCAGCCAGTGAATGTGTGTTGAATTAATAAATGAGCAAAATGAGGGAATGAGGAATTTCTGGTGATCGTGTCCTGTAAAACTCTTGGAATCACATTTTAGAATCAAGACAATTTTGAGAAAAGCAGAAAGTCTTGGAGAATTTTTTTCTTAAACTCTGTAAAGCTAGAGTCACAGAGATTTGAAACCCCTTGACTCTTAGCACAAAGTCTTTCTTCTCAGGAAACAGTTTTGCTCTGTCATTTTAATTCATACTAAAATATACCTGCATATATATATATATATATATATATATATATATATATATATACATGCATACATAAATTGTTACGAATTCTGTACTTATTCTACTCCTCCATTTTAGTTGACAGAAAATCCATTTGTTTAGTTTAAAATTGCTTTCAAAGTCCGAAATCTCCTTCCCCTGGATTTGTTTCCTATGGGGAGTAGAGATATAAAAGAATAGATCACAATACAATTTTAAAGATTAAAAAAAACTTAATATTTAGTAATTTCATTCCTTGCAGGCAGTTTGTCTTTTGCATAAGCAAGGAGGACTTTTATTTATTTTTAATTATTAGTTATTTATGATGCTGGGTCCCTGCAAATTATAAACAAAGAAAACCAAATAAATAAATGCGTATGTAAACACATACATACATAAGCAATATCTATGCTACATAGATTTTTTAAAAGCAGAAAAGAAAAGTATATTCTGACTATCCTTCACTCTTGAAGTCACTAGTTTTCCAAGAGGGATGCAATTATTTTGTTTGTTTGTCACATTTTGACCACATTTTCAGCCCTTCTCTGGGCCTTTCTCTTTGTCTTGGATTATGTATTCTTTTAGGAAATTTTCAGATCTGCCTTTGTAAAACCTCAAAACTCACCATAGTTTTATTATTATTTTCTCACTCTATAGAAGAGATCATTAGCTCATTACACTTTTAATAATAGCGATAATAGTTACCAACTGATGTATTCTTCATATTAATACTACCAGAAATCATAAATATAAGCAATTTTTAAGTTGCTGCATCATGAATCATGCATCAAGAATCATGATGCAGATTTTTTCCCATTTGCCACTGTATTATGATTTGCTCTGCCCAGAATAATACCCTTAAGTGGTACTGTCCAATTTGTCCAGAATATTCTGTAGTGATGGAGATAATGTATATCTGTACCCTCTGATATGTTAGCCATTAGCCATATGTGGCTACTGAGCACTTGAAACATGGCTAGCACAACTGAAGAACTCGGTTGTTAATTCTATTTAATCTTCATTAATTTAAAGTATTCACATTTGGCTAGTGCCTACCATCCCAAAGAGCACAGCTCTCTGTTTGTTTGTTTTTTTAAGATTTTATTTATTTATTCTGGAGGGACAGAGAGAGAGAGAGAGAGAGAGAGAGAGAGAGAGAGACGGGCAGAGGGAGAAGCAACCTCCATGCAGGGAGCCTGATGTGGGACTCGATCCCGGGTCTCCAGGATCACGCCCCGGGCCAAAGGCAGGTGTTAAACCACTGGGCCACCAGGGATCCCCCAGCTCTCTGGTTTATCATTCCATTTCTGCATTTCTTCTTCTGTGCTCTCTCCATATTCTGTCTGAAAGCTGAGGGAGCTGTCTTGTACCTCTGAATCCATGATTCCCTTAGAAAAGCAGCTCTCTAGCTGTGCTAGACAGAATAATGAGCCTCCTAATGGCATCCTGATGAACCTGGGACCATGTCACCCTCCATAATAAAGGGACTTTGCAGGTGTGCATAAATTAAGGATTTTGAGAGGGAGAGATTATCCTGGTTTATCTGAGTGTGCCCAGTGTAATCACCAGCGTCCTTCTCAGAGAGAGGCTACAGAGTTAGAGCTGGAGTGAAGATACAAGAACAGTCAGGACAGAAGTAGAGATCGGAGAGGAGGGGGATCCCATGCTGGTGGCTTTGGACTGCAAGAAGGGCCCCAAGGCAAGTGGGCTGCCTTGGAGGCTGAAAGAGCAAGGAAATGTATTCTCCTCTAAAACCTCCAAAAGGCAAGCAGCCCTGCACACACATTTTTAAACTTCGGACCTCCAGCACTGTGTGATAATAAATTTTTGTTGCTTTAAGTCATTATGTTTGTGGCAACTTGTTAGAGCAGCAATGAGAAACTAATAGACTGTCTAGAAAACATCTTGTGGTTGCGCAGGGGTCAGTGGGGATTCTTCCCAGAGGGGAGCTAGGACCCGATCTTATAATCCCAGCAACAGTGCGAGTGCATATTTGCTTTATAGCCCTGAAGTCCAGTATAGCTTCTAAAACCTCTGCTTCTGAAGCAGGAGGATGCTTGTGAGTACATTACCCGTGCCATATCCCTCCTGCAGTAAGTAGGCAACTCCTCATACGTGTGTTGGGGTGTGTGAAGGCATTCAAGCAACAGAACTGCCCCCCTTCCCCCCTACCTCCCACCGAGCTATGGTCTCATCAGTTGAGTATATGCAGAAAAGTTGTTTCGCTCATGTTGTCTCGTTTGGTTTAAACTTTCCTTTAAACTAACCTTAATTTTGAAGTTAAATCATTTTGGAATTGAGCTTTGAGTGTACCTAGGTCAGCTGTGCCCATCAGAGAAGAACCAGTGTACTTATTTTTCTTATAAAGGTTCTTTGTTTTTGTTTTTGCAGTGTCATTCCTATAAGTTTCACCTACAGAAAATTGGCATTAACTGTAAGATCCTACCTAAAGCATCTATCACTGCAACTGGGTGTACATGGGGCTCGGGAACAGAATTTTACTTCATTGCTCTCTATCTAGGGCGGTCAAGCAGAAATTTTTATTTTTTTACTTAGCCGATTGCTAGGCTGAATACATTTACTTATTACTTTGGAGCAGAATTCTTGTTTGTTTTTTTCTCGTGGTGGGGGAGATTTCTCTTATGGTAACTTATCTCTTATGGTAACTTAACTTACCCTAAGTTAACCTCAATCATGACAAACCAGAAATGAATTTCTAGATGTACATGGAAGGGAGATGCTAAAGACTTGTGCTTGTCTTTCAATATACAGATATAGATGGAAACTTGTCACTCCACTTGAAAAGGAAATATTTCCGAGATCTGCTTTGCTGTAGTGACAAAAATAATCGACACTTAAAAAAATTAAATTAAATGCTCAGCAGCAAACTCAGGTTTAGACTTGAGTAATTAGGTTTGGGAATACATTTTTGCTACTGAGGCAAAGCCCCTTAAAACCCCACAGTTTATTAATTATCTGAAACAGTGAGAAAAACCCCAGTGTTTCAACATAAACATAATGTCATAACAGCTTAGAGAGAATAGTACGATCAAAACCCTCTAACCAGAAGCAAATTATAGCCTATCAGTTTTTCTATAGGGCAATCAGACCACTTTTAAGTAAGATAATAAATCTGTAGAAATGAGCTGTTTGTAATTAAAATGAAGCATGCCAAATTATTTCATGACCATTTATAAAGTCAAGTGCCTGTTAATAAAACAGTTAGATTTTCATTGTTATTACTTTCTTTAAAATTATTTCCACTCGAGATGAATGATTTTCTTGAAAGTAGTCCAGCTTTGGGGGAATTCTGAAATTTAATTATTCTCGGTTTGAAAAAAAAAACTGTAAACATCTCCATAATTTCCACTCCAATCTACACTTGAAATGTTGCGTGAGGGTTCTTTTTGACTTCAAATTCATGAATTGAATGATCGTCATTAATGAATGCCTTGTTTTTTTACTTACTATATATTTTTTCTGTTTCTAGTGAACTGAGGAAAAGTAGAATAATGATTTTATTTTATAAATATAAAATTCAACTTTATAATGCTGTCACAAATAATTTATGATACCTATCATAGAACAGTGATAATTCCAATAGAGCCCTACTGTCAAATCCTTGCACTATCTTGATTTCTGAACTTAAAACTAGATAAAAGATGAAGTACCTAATTAGGAGCTGACAGCATGTAAGTGAATGGAGAGTTAACTACCAGAAATGTGAACAACATAACATCTGCCCAATATATAATACCATTATTAGTCATATGTAAAAATAATTAAAGTACCTTTTACCTCTCCTTAGCTTTGCTCTTAAAGTTCTAGGTTCCTGCTATGCATAATTTACCACGCTGTTAAAAACCTTTCTCCTTACTCTTGCCCACCCTGCTCTCACATGTAGGAGTTCCTTCTTAGATTTTTAACTCTTACCCATCCTGCAAACATCTCAAGCACCATGTCCATTGAACTTCCATGTTGACTACCCACCCCACCACCGCCACAGCGTCATGTGCATAATTATCTGCATCTCCCAGAGTATTTTGTTCATGTTTGTATAATAACACTTACTACAGGGAGTTGATTTTACCTATTCACTTAGACTCTCTGAGTCTTCATACATGGCACGGAACATAATAGGTGCTCAATAATTCTTTCCATTTACAAACAAGGTATAAAATATTGTCTGTGTTTCATTAGTTATTTCTGCAGTGAACATTAGAAGACAACGTCTCTGGAAAACACTTCATTTTCCAACCCTTGATAACATTAGTCAATTTACTTATACTACTGATTTCATTTTTTGGTTAAAATGTAAATTCTCATATAGAGCCCTAACAATAACAACATACTCAACTCTACACAAAGACAAGTAGGATAATCTTCAGCATTTCATTTTGGAACAGAATCAAATTAATGAGATAGTTATGCTACACCATGCTGCCCAGGATTTGTAGAAATGAGTTAAAGCCCTAAGTGAGAACAATTTGAAATGATTTATTTCTGTATTCTTGCTTACCCAAGTATTACCATAAATAGTGATAATAGTGGGTAATCAACTGGAGACTGCCTTGCAGTAAACATATCAAAGAACCTGTTCAGCCAATGAACATATTTATTTTGAAAGTGCTAAGTATACAAAAAATTATAAGATTATATTTGAATTGCACATTGTTAAACAGTCTTTACGAAGACAAGATATTAGACTATGATGCAAGAACTATTTATTGACATATATGAGATCAGATTTGAGCACTGGAATCCTTTATTATTTTTTAACATAAAATGAAATAAGTATGAGCCCTGGAAGACACTGAGTAAAGATATTAATCAGAGTTTTTATCTCTGGCAAAAACAAGCTGTGAGACCTTTGGAAAACTGTTCCGTATGTTTGATCATGATTATATGCATCTCCAAAGGAGGTGTTAAGTGTGGGTGTTTTGTTCTGTTTTATTTTGCTTTTTTTTCTTAACTTTCTACAACCTGAAAGCTGTTTGATTATTTTTGTTCTGGGACATGTATGATAGATGAGGAAAAATTTCTTGTGTGATTTTCTTCCATTCAGTAATTTATCAACACACATTTACTGAAGGCCTACTATGTCTCAGGAGCACTGATCCAAGTCTTATAGAGACAACTGACCTAAAGAAATATAGAATCTAGTGTTAGAGTGAAATAATGATGGGATAAAACAAAATTGTATGTCATGGACTATTATCCTAGAATCCTCTGGCCTCATAAAGGATAATTGCCTATTTTCCTGAGTACATTTTCAAATTCCCCACCCCATTAGCACCCATCTTCTTTCTTTACTCCCTAGAGAACCAAAATCTGCATACAGCCTTTTTTTTTAATTTAATTTTATTTTTTTTGCATACAACCTTTTTACAAACAATACCTGTCACCCTGCCTTCTACAGACACTGGCATATTTTCTAGAAAAAACAATAAGTTAAACAGTGAGGGTAATAAAGCCATAGCAATCATTTAAATCGGCTACCACACGATTTGTGTTGAATCAGCTATAAAAATAATGTCAGAGATATTAATTTCATTGTCTTCTTTGTACAAAAAAAAATCTCCATAAACATTGTACACCTATTTGGATTCTGTGTCAAAAAAAAAAGAGAGAGGAAAGGAAAGAAAGGAAGAAAGGAAGAAGAAAAAAGAAAGAAAGAAAGAAGAAAGAAGGAAGGAAGGAAGGAAGAAAGGAAGGAAGGAAGGAAGGAAAGAAAGAAAGAAAGAAAGAAAGAAAGAAAGAAAGAAAGAAAGAAAGAAGAAAGAAAAAGAGAAAGAGAGAAAGAAAGAGAGAAAGAAAGAAAGAAAGAAAGAAAGAAAGAAAGAAAGAAGAAAGAAAGAAAGAAAGAAAGAAAGAAAGAAAGAAAGAAAGAAAGAAAGAGAAAGAAAGAGAAGGAGAGGAAGGAAAAAAGGTGAAAGAGCCAGACTTTGGAAATAATTGTCTAGATATTCAAATTGTTTAAAGACAATAAATTTGTGGGTGGTTTTTTTTTTGTTGTTTTTGTTTTGTTTTTTTTTTCTGTTTGTTTATTTCTTGGGAAGTAAGAATTATTTATCTGTATATTACATGCTTCTGAAAGGTCTCTAGTTTGCAACTATGATTCTCTATTGTAACTTAGGACAATTATGTACTAATTTAAAAATTACTAGACAGGGATCCCTGGGTGGCGCAGTGGTTTGGCGCCTGCCTTTGGCCCAGGGCGTGATCCTGGAGACCCGGGATCGAATCCCACGTTGGGCTCCCGGTGCATGGAGCCTGCTTCTCCCTCTGCCTCTCTCTCTCTCTCTCTGTGACTATCATAAATAAATAAAAATTTTTAAAAAATTACTAGACAAACATTTGTACCCAAGTCCAAACTATGCCATAAATATGCCCTGTAACCTTGGGCTCATTAATTTCACTCAATTTCCAGTTTTTAATTTCTTCATCTGTAAAACAAGAGGAGTAAATGACCAGCTCAGTTATTCTTTCTAGCTCTAAACGTTGACCATTCTATTTCAGTGGCTTTGAATTTTTTTTTGAACCCAGAAGTAAATGGATGTGAATTTTAGAATTAAACCAAAATCTAAAACAAACAAACAAACAAACAAAAACAATGACAAAAACTCAGCAACCAAATAATATAATAATTTCATGTCATCATAATCATAATGTTATTAATTTAAGGTTTGGAGCAAAAATTAAAGATCCCCCACACTGTTAGTGGAATTGGATATAACATTGTATTTCTGAGACTGTGTAAATAATCTGCATGAAAATGGAGCTTAATTATAATAATTCTTCCCTTGTATGTATTTCATTTGAGGTTTCTTGCTATCTACCCACAGCTTTTTAAAATGATAGTGGTGACAGCAGTCCCTCCCAAAGATTGTATATTCATGAAGAGTTTACTCTTGTAGGGAGATTTAAGTTCATTTCTAGACTGCTGACTTCAAAAAGTTAGAACCTGTATACATGGTACTAACTTGTTCAACTCAAGCATAAAGCAGTGGGTTTATGACCAGCATCTGAACAGATTCTAATCCTCATCACTATATTATTTTATCAGATCCTCCAGTTTGACAGGGTTAGTTCTAGTTTTCAAAGTCTTGGATCAAATGTCTCTATGTCTTAGGAATACCCTGAATATCTGGTATTCCAAAGCTAGGGGAGTTTTCACTTAATAAATTCTGTAATCATGAAATTTCTTCCTTTGTTCAGTTCTTCACTGTTTACTGTATTTTTCTATTTTGGAAGGAAGCTCGAAGCAAACCTTACTGAGTTTCCTGGATACAAAGTCCACATTGAATAGGCATTTTCCTTTTCAGTTGCTTTATTTGGGAAGAAAAGACACACATTAGTTTCAGGTGTACAGCATAGTGATTCAACTTCTCCATACAGCGTGTTATCCTCACAAGTGGAGCTCCCATCTGTCACCGTACAACGTTATTACAATACTGTTGATTGACTGTATTCTCTATGCTGTACCTGTCATCCTTGTGATTTTTTAAAAAGAGTTCATTTATTCATGAGGAACACACAAAGAGAGGTAGAGACACAGGCAGAGGGAGAAGCACGCTCCCTGCAGAGAGCCTGATGTGGGACTCAATCCCGGGACCCCGGGATCACGCCCTGGGCCAAAGGCAGATGCTCAACCTCTGAGCCACCCAGACGTCCCATCCATCCTCGTGATTTATGTTCTCCAGAACTGAAGTCTTTATCTCCCACTACCCCTTCATCCATTTTGCCTGCCACCCACTCATCCTCCCTCTGACAACTGTCAGTTTGTTCTCCGTATTTGTCGGTCTGAATCTGCTTTTCATTTGTTTGTTTTGAATATAGATTTTTTAAAATGTTAATATAATGTAGCTTGTGTGTGTGTGTGTGTGTGTACGTGTGTGTGTGGCATAAGTGAAAATGTTGCCATATTGATATCTGGAGAGCAAGGATCTCTTATATACATTTCTGCCTTGGGTGAATATTTTTTCTTTAAGTGAACATATTCTATATAGGCTTTTCTAAACCATTTGTGTATGTTTTATAGAATACTGGTTTTATCATGTATGGTACTTTTTATACCTGACCATACTGAAAATAGGACATTTTAAATGGCTTTTCAATAATTAGTATTTGAGAGATCAGAATGCAGTGATGCCTATTAAAGGGATGTGGTCGGTCTTATTTCAGGGTTGTAAGAAGTGGCGAACCAATTAAAAGGACATTGCACTTCAACTATTATATTTTTGTGCAAATTTTCCTAAACCGTTATTCAGAGCATTTTTTTGAATAATGAAATTGCATGGATGTGTTTGGAAGCACAAACTGTAAAATAATTTAACTATTGGTTTCATGGTAATTTTGTTAATAATATCACTTCCTTTAAAATATCTCATCATCTAAATCATAAAAATATAATTTTATAGTATCCTATAAAAGTTACTCATACTGTACTCTTAATAAAAGAAACCCATAAATTTATGGACTTTTATTCTTATATTAACCATTATTTTATTATTCTTTTTATATTTCTTGATATTAATTAACTTGTCAAAATACTGTCTTTGCTTGACTAATGGGTTTTGCCAAGTTTGAGCTTGCTATCCTAATAGTTATATCAATATACGAAAACTTCACTTATTTTTCAGATTAAAGGGCTTCTGTTAGATGTGTGTTTCCTTCAGCTACAAATAAGATAGCATTCTGGTAGAGGCAGAAATAGGTAAAGCCTTTGGTCAGACTGTTTGCCTTATTGTATAATGGTATTACGTTTACATGACAGATTTGAGCGAAATGGACCAGATGATCCATTAACTCACTTAAAGCACAACAGTCTGAGACAGTCTCTGTTTCTGCATTCATATACTAGGAAAATGGTACTGCAAAGTTATTTCCAACTATCTAAATGGGCTGATAATTCTCTTACGCAAAATTCACTCAACAGTTATTTATTGCGCAACTACTCAATGCCAGACAGAATTCCAGTTAATGGATAAAGAGTGGGAAACAGACATAGTCCCTGCCATCATGGGAAACGTAGTCCAAAGAGAAGCCTGACAACAAAGAAATGAATCGGTGCATAATTAGAACTTGTGATAGATCAAAAAGACAGCAAAAAATGGTGGTGGACATGAGGGTGGTGACTACTTCATGTTGGAAAGTCAGAGGAGACCACTTTGAAAAAAAGTTACATGGAAAGTGAGAACTAAAGAAAACCAAGGAAACTTTTCTGTGAAGATTGGGGAAAAGTGTGCATTAGAAAAAAAAGGAAATGTGTGTGTAAAGGCATGAGGGAAAGAGGATGACCCACTGGGGAAGCAAAAGCAAAAGGTGTCATGAGAACATGGCAGGAGCAAGAGGAGCACAGATTATGACAACAGAGAAGCAGGCAGAGCAGATCGTGCAAAGATGGGCAGGAGTTCCAACTTTTCCCAAGGGAGATGAGAGTCCATCAAAAGGCTTTAAACAGTAGTGTGACAAAATGGTAAAGTTCACTCTGGCACTTTGTTATGAATAATTTAAAGCAAGGCGAGAACAGAGAGGGGAAGATGAGTAAGGAAACACCGTAATCCAGAAAAAAGTTGAGGTGGGCTGAAATGAGTAGGGTGAGGGACACCTGGGTGGCATCTGCCTTCGGCTGAGGGTATGGTCCAGGGGTCCTGGGATCGAGTCCTGTGTCGGGCTCCCCACAGGGAGCCTGCTTCTCTGCTTATGTCTCTGTCTCTCTCTCTGTGTCTCTCATGAATGAATAGATAATAATAATAAAAAAAATAAATGAGTAGGTAGAAACACAGAATGTGGACAAATCTGAGGCAAGATTTTGAATTTTAATTCACAAAGCCTTGCTGATGGTTGTTGTAGAAGCCACAGGAAGTGGGATATAAAGAATAACTTGCGTTTTCTGAGATGAGCCACCCGATAGATGGTGCCATTAACTGAGATGAGGCTGAACAGAAGAGCAAGAAGGTTAAGGGGTAAACTAACTCCCTTTGTGATGCTTCTGATACATCTTGGTTATGTCAAGAAGCCAGTTAGATACACGGGTCCGAAGGTCTCTGTGGAAGTCTGAACCAGTGAAAGAAGCTTGGAGCCAGAGACAGAATCAAGGACTGAGCTGAGAACTTCAACACTTGACAAGTAGGGGCCAGATGGGGCCAGGAAGCATTTGAATCGATGGCCCAGGGCTGGAATGTTATTCAGAAACCAGACTCTTTAAAAATGTCCCTTGTCATCCTCTTGTGTGCAGAGATGCCTTTTCCAGGTCTCACCATCATAGATTGATTTTAGGAATGAGACCAGGAGTGACAGAAAAGCAATAGTACTGCACATCTTTTTCCTTTCAGGGCTTATCCCAAAATATTGCACTCTTCCAGCGAGCTTGGTCACAAACCTTCCCCGCCACACCCACAAGTAAATTAAAAGGACCCTGGAAAATGGTGTCTTTAGCTGGGTGGCTCTAAAGACATAAATCCTTTTGCTGTAAAAGAAGGAGATCATAGATTTGGGGGAACAATGTGCAATAGGTTAAGTCGGCATCATTAAGAAGCCAGATTCTTTACTTCTTTTCCCTCGGAGACTGGGATAGTCTCCCTTCCAAAAGCATATGGCCACATGAAGGAGAGAAGAGACCTGAACAAATCAGAGTTACGATAGGAAGGAAGAAAGGGGAAAGGGCCATTGGCCAGACATCTTCAACTTTCTGCTGTAATCCTCAAGGTGGATGCAAGCTCTCTGCTCCGGCCAAACTCAACAATTCATTGTTCTCCAGCCACGTTTTACATTTATTCATACTGGTCACAAGCCTTTGCGTTCCCTCCATGTAGAAAGGTTCTTCTCTTTCTTTCAGGCTAACCTGAATCTGCGCTTCCTTCAAAGATTGACTTTCCCATAAATCTCAGTGTACTCATATAATAGTGATATATTACCTTAATTCAGTACCAATATTTTTAATATCAGGCATAGAGAGAGACCTGACTTGCCAATTACATTTTGATGAATAAATACAGTTTCTCGAGGATAAAACTGTCCTTATTCTTTGTTTCTCCAGAGTTTGTTTTAGAGTGTCTTGACTGATTAAAAAGAGCTTACTGTTATTTATCTAGGTTAAATACAATTGGACCTGGAGACAGGTGAAGGAATTAATGATCTTGCAAGTCTCTCTCCTCCTGTGAGCCTGTGATCTCTTAAAAGATGTTTTATTCGTAAAATAACGGGAAATGCATTGTAAAATTCTAACTCAAAGGAAATTAACAAAGTAAAATAAAGTGAAGTCAGGCTTATTACAAGAGACATTATTTTTCAGGTGTCTACATAGTAAGACTACAATTAATGATGGATATGGTTAATCTAGAAATGTATAATTGTTGGAAAGATGCAGACCAAATATGCTTGAATATTCTTAATGGAAACTTTGGGCATAATGCAGGGAGTATAATAAATATCTCTGCATTTAAATATTTCCATAAATAAATACTTGTTGAAGTAGCACCATCAATATAACATTAGGTTTTCTGGTTGTACAACTATAAAATTAAGTTATGTAGTAATGAAATACTAAATTAGTTGCTGGAATTGTGATCACCTCTCTATATAATTTCAGTTTGAACAGGAAAAAATGTAAGGCAATGATATATACTCCATAGAGAGTATGCCTTCAACTAAAATTGAAATCTAATTAGTATGAAAATAAAAGTACTAAAATATTGTTGAGATCGATATTGACGGTAATGTGGAAGAAAACTGTGCCGTGATTGTGGAAATAGCTCTGAGAGTCAGGAGTATGAAAAATAGCATTTAAGAAATCAAACTTTCTAAATGAATTTCTTGGCTTGATAAGCCAAAATAGAACTGGGAGCCAAGTTGAAAGAACAAAATAAAATTCAAGAGGTAATTTACACTGGGATGGTAATTTATAAATCATTCTAAATAATTTTCCTATACTTCACAAAATAACCCATAGCTAACTTGAAGTTTCCTTTCTAAAGTTTAGAACAAGGTATATTTAATGAGCAGGTATAAAATTCGTACTAATCTGAAAGCTGATTAAATATTGCAGACCGGCCTCTAAGCAGATGGGCTATCTCAGCTGACTCAGAGAATATGGAACACAATTTTAAGGTGAAAGAAGCTGCCTTTATATCCAGTGTTCACTTTCGATGAATTTTATGAGGTCTGAACTCAGGTTCTGAAATGATTAAACCTTACTAAATGAGATTAGGAGATTATTACGTTGTCACTCTGAGTGGAGAAGTGGCTGCATAGACCAAACTTGCCTCTCCTGCATGCTGTCTCCCCTCTGTGCCCTCCATTCTTGGGTTGTTTCTCCTCCTGGGGTCCTTATTCTTCTACTGCAGAAAGCAGGAATGCCCTCGAGCTTTGTAATTCAAAATGAGGTCCTCTGACCAGCTTGCATGAGCATCTCTGTGGATGGAGCATATTACAATGACAAGATCTCAGACTCAACCCAAGACTTAAGAAATCAGAATCTTTATTTTTTATTTATTTATTTATTTATTTATTTATTTATTTTAGAATCTTCATTTTAACCAGACTTTCAAGTGACTCCTTTGCACATGACAGTTTGAGAACTTCTCTATACCAGTAGCTCAAGATATGAGTAACAGCAAGCCATTCAGATAAACTCCCCACTGTTAATCCTCCTTGTGTATCGTGTGAACGTATTTCAGAAAAACACTCTGTGGTTTTTTTTTTTTTTTTTTTTTTTCACTCTGTGGTTTTTATATGGGGTTCCATAGAACCGAATGTAGTCTTAAAGGTAACGCAAAGATTTGGCTTGAATTTTATTTGAAACCCTCTATTTTAACTTTTCAGCACTTTATGTAGAGAACAAAAAGAAGGCACTTTCACAGTGTTTTGAAGACCTCCATTGCCTTCAGTTAGGCTGTCACGGTAACATCCTTTAGATTTGAAGTAAAATATCTTCTGCTGTCTCTGTTTACGTAGTATCTACAAAAGTGGGCTGTGAGAACAAATCTGGTACCATTCACAGTTTCTTATATCCGGGAATACCATTTTTCTCAATTGCTTTGCAATTAAAATCAACTATAGAAATAAAAGAGACACTCTGGGTAAAATAAAACTGCAAGTGTGACCCATAACGCTCCCTAGAACCGTTAGATACAGCCAAACAGCCACTCTGTTCATTGTATTTGATTTTATATTAAGTAATTGTTATATTTGTGACTTTCAGATGTTAGCTTTTATTTGTGTTACCTATTGTGGTATTAGTCAGTTTCATGTGGAAAAAAAAATGCATTCTGATTCTAAAGCATTTTGGAAAGCATTGCTCACAACTGGAAGGATGATTCCAGCTGAAAAGAGCCTCCGATGCCTGGGCTATCTGGGGACAGAGTTAATTGGAAGCATCACTTCTGGAGCCCTTTGATCACATCAATTTGACACCTGCCAACTTCTCCCCTGCATAATCCTGATCCTGCTCAAGTAGTTCTCAAGTAGCCACAGTGAGAGCCATTGGGATTCAAGTTTGATGAGACTCAAACTTCCAATCCAGGGCCTTCTGTCAAACAAACTGTACATTTGGTAGTTTACTGGAGCAAGAGTCTGGATTTAAGACTAAAATCATAAGTAATACTAATCCATACTTTTTGCAATTAAAGGGATGTTTTCTCCAAACTTCCTTCAGTCCCTTGGTAAAACTTTTTGGCCATCACATTGCTCCAGTGCTTCAGTGGATCAGCCAGCAGGCTCTTACTGAGGGTGGATGAGGCACCTGTCATGCTAAGAACCATTAAGATAAAAACCCCTAAATGCAGAGTCTCACGGTTTAGAAGAGACAAGATGCTCAAGCAAATAATTACTAAACGTGATAACAGAGTACAGGACCTATGCAAACGGTTTTATGGGATATGGGAGAAGAAATAAACAGGAAGTAAGAAGAAAGATCAATTCGCATTTTGTTTTGCTTGGTGACTGCTCCCAACATTTAAATATATATATATAGGGATCCCTGGGTGGCGCAGTGGTTTAGCACCTGCCTTTGGCCCAGGGCGCGATCCTGGAGACCCGGGATCGAATCCCACGTCGGGCTCCCGGTGCATGGAGCCTGCTTCTCCCTCTGCCTATGTCTCTGCCACTCTCTCTCTCTCTCTCTCACTGTGTGCCTATCATAAATAAATAAAATAAAAAATTTAAAAAAATATATATAGTCATGAGGGATTAGGGTTCGAAATTACATTTGAACCGATTCCACTGGGAAATAAAACACACACACACACACACACACACACACACACACACACACACAAAAGAAATAAAACACCTCTCCCCATTAAGAACTAAATGCCAGTAATCAGCATAAGGATAGTGTCCGTTTCAAAACTACAAATTATAGAGAACAGGCATTATAAAATAAAATATTAAAATCCCACTGAAATAAAATATCACTTTTAAAGAAATCCTTAATACTGAATTTTAGGAGTTCGCAGTCAATCTCACTTGATGGTGATATGCTTCTCATGTGTGTGTAAGTACACAGTAGTCTTTTTTTTTTTTAAATCATTGAGAGGTGGATTTTCTGCTTTGTGCATTATTTAGAGCACATTTAGATTCCAACCTGGTTTTCCCTTGCAACTCAGTACACTTCTGCACTCCTTCCCCCTGAATTAATTGATATAATGAGCTGATGTAAATTACTTTCACTATTAGGCTGAGCTAATATTAACCCACAACCATTTAGAAAGTAAATATACCACATAAAGGCATATACATACTGAATTCCGAACTGAAGTCTCAAGGATTTTTTTTTTTTTTTTTTTTTTTGGTTTGCCACAATTTTGGAGCATCTGTCCCATTGCTTCATCCCATGATCTGGAGAATCAGGACGGTGGGTAGGAATTCTGCAGAGGGGCCTGTGCCTGGGTGCCTGTGTCTTGGCCTGTGCCATGGTTCTGCCCCCCTGTCATTGCTTTCTCACTCTCCCTGCTGGGAACATTTCCAACATGTTAATTATAAAAATTCAGCTCTCCTTTTGAGGCCCTGGGGAAATGCTCTAAACTTTTTACTTATTTATATTCTACTCTTTATTTATATTCTATTGATAGCTACTCTACTATCCATATTCCTGTAGCCTTTCCTATTCCTTTGATGAGTCATCAAACTGCCTGATGGTATATTTTGTGTGAATCTTACCTCCCACCTCCACCCAGGTTAGAAGATCTTTGGAGAAGGACCCTCTGAGTAGCCTTGATAACACCAAGTTCAAATTCGCATGGAATATAAGTGCCTTTTTACCATAGAGTGGATTTTTTACCCCACACCGTGATAATCCAACACTGTGCCTTTGCTTGTGTTGTATTTTTCCTATAATAATGCTCTTCCTCTCAGTTTCTTCTCTTATAATCCTGTCTGGTCATTGAGGCTCTACTTGAAAGCTTTATGGTGTGCCCAGAATCTACGTATGATCCCTCATGTGTAACTCCATTGTGCATTATTTGCCCTTGATTATGGCATGTCTCATTTCCACCTCACATGATAGTTTTCACATCTGCAGAATATTTACTTTTGTTGGCTGTAGAGGTCTTGCAATCTTACTCATCTTCTGCTTCCCGTGGTGTTGTGCACATAGCAAGTGTTCAACAAATGTCTGTTGTGTGAGTAAAGGTTTGCAAGGAGTTGTAGAGGAGCAGCGTTCCTATGTGTGACTCGGAGGTTCCATGACAAAGGAGAGTGTGACTGATGGTAAATCAAGAATGAGGGTTGGCACATGTTGTCTCTGAAGCAATTCCTCCCAAATTTTGCAGAGGGAGGCTACCAGGGCATTATGACTAAGGGATCCCCTGCAGTATGGATCTCTTATCAATTGATTGCCTGTGGCCCACTATTATAGATGCTACTGTTTTATTTATTTTTATCTTTTTAAAGATTTTATTTATTTGAGAGAGAGAGATAGCGCACAAGCTGAGGGAAGGCCAGAGGGAGAGGGAGAAGCAGACCCCCTGCTGAGGAGGGAGCATGATGCGGAACTCAATCCCAGGCCCCTGAGATCATGACCTGAGCTGAAGGCAGACACCCAACTGACTGAGTCACCCAGATGCCCCACTGTTTTAATCTGGGCGGACATTTCCGTTTTACAGATTTTTTTATTAAAATCTTGAAATCTTTTGTGAATGTTAATTCTTAGCAATACTTTTATCGGTGAGCCTCTTTACCAGGACTATAAAGAATCAGGTTGTGGGTAAGTGGCAAAGTGGAATTGGTAGGAGAAATAAGGGGATAGGACCAGGAAAAAGGGAATTGTGCCCTGGAAGCTATGGTCCAGATATTCATGGCTCCCATATGTTGCCCCTCTGTTTCCTTCCTATTAATTATCTAGTTTATGAGCATTACCTCCAAACCTCAAAACTACTTATCAGATAGCTAAAATTACTCCATTTTTAAAATGAGAAACTGATATTGAGAAAGGTTAAACTACATAGCCACAGTTGGTTACATAGTAAATAGAAAAACAAGGATTTGAACACAAAACTTGCATTTTTCCTCTATATTATTCTTGGTGCTGCTTTGGGTAGATAACCTGGCTTGCATTGCCCAGCAGGGCATATGGGGAGACATACAGAAGACTTAAAAATATTTTCTTATAAGACAAATATATTCTCATTCCTGTTGCCATGACATTTCAAAAACTCAAATTCCTGTGAAAAACTCAGTGTTACCCCTTTTTGACTCGATGTTGGCCTTGTTAAAGAATAGGGTGGGAAATAAAATGGCTGATCTTCCATCTTTACCAGGAAGAAATTCAGCTAGTGCCTTTGTTTTTGTGGAAAGGCAAAACAAAATGAATCTGTGATATGCAAATGAGCCTCTCCACTGTTTGTTAATTTCTACTGTTTACTCAAAAATGGGAAACACCAGGCTTGTGATACATCATCTTTTGTGCGCTTGGCACCTTCCATCATGGATCATATTAATCTGCTTAAACTAACAAGGATTAATTGCCTTAGTAAGTCAACCTGGCATTGAAATGATATATTGCCCAGACAGCTTGGAATTTGGCCACTCATAAATCTCATTCGTGTGTTGGTTTATTTCTGTTTGTCTCTTTCTCTGACAGATGTGTGCCCAATCACTGTGAGCATGGCGGGAAGTGCTCGCAAACGTGGCACAGCTTCCAGTGCACTTGTGAGGAGACGGGATACAGTGGGGCCACCTGCCACAACTGTGAGTGCCCATTCCTCTCACCCTCCCCTTTAATCGCCTAGACCCCAGGTCTTCAGCAACCTGGGAAATGCACCCTCTAATCACTTGATTCTAAAGAACCCAGATTTTGTTGTTGCTTCCTCAGAACAGTACTGTAGTTGTCAAGATATATTCTCGCGTGCCTAATGACCCAAAAAGAAGGACCAATGTTCCATAAACATGGTTGGGATTGGAATGCTGATCTTGGATTTGCCTCTGTGTGTCTATGCCATGTCTGGATAGATTGTTTGGGATTTTGTTTTAGTTATAATGTCTCCAATTGGATTCTCATTTATCAGCTCATCCGAGAGACAGAGTGTAATTTGAACATTTAGTGTCTGGACAATAATTGTCTCATGCTCTATCATAACTATTTGGTCACATTTTTCAAATCAGAAAAATAAGTTAGAAAGTAAAGTCCATTAAGTTGTTATATCTAAAATAATAACACCAGAAGGCAAGTGTTTCTAAATATTGAAAGTAAAACGTGGCACGCAAAGAGGATTAATAAAACACAGATGTGCCTTGTTTTACATAACTGATTTATAATGAAAAGTTAACATTTATATTTTTGTAATTCAAAGAATATTTTTAAGTGAATGTTAACTCTGTAGTTGTCATGTTAATTTTCCAAAAATTCATGGTTGTTTACAAAGCCCTTTTGGAAATAGATTTGCCATAAAACGTATAGTTGAAAGAAGAAGTTCATCTGTGTGTGTGTGTGTGTGTGTGTGTGTGTGCATGGTGTGTCTGCATGCATGTGTGTGCAAGCATGTGTATGCATATGTGTGTAGGGAGAGAGGAAGGGTGAGGGAAAGAGAAAGAGGTCCAATTTTCAGTCTCCTCCCAATATGCTGGAAAACTGAAAATCTAATATCTAAACCCTATAATTATACAGATTTCTTTCATTCACTTCATTTTTAGGAAACAATACAAAAATATTACCAGAGAAGCATTCTGGGGATAATAAAAATGTAGTACAGCCCTCTGAGCCTTTCATATAGTTACTTGCAGCAATGCACAATAAAAAAAACTGTGTTTGGAATATAAGACCTCAACAAAGAAAAACGTTTGTAATTTATTGCATTTATTTTGGTTAGGAAGGTGTTTAAAAACAAGAGACAAAAATGCTCCTTAAAAAATTAACAGTAATAGAAGATGTATAAGAAAATAAAAATAGGCACTAGATTAATTTTTGGTAAAGTATTTCCATACGGGAATGTGAAAAAGTATTTTAAGGAGTGAAAAACTAAACTGATACTGAAATTAGTAGAATAAAGGTATCATAACTAAAGTTGCTCCTTGCCAATCGCATCAAAATGTTAACTTTCAGCCTGTAATAGTCATTATATGATAAATGGTGTTTGGATTAGGTAACTTAGATAAAATTTCAAACCTTCACTCCACCAATGTATTTATATATTGTGCTACAACTACCACCTTTAATGATTAGAGAGCTTGTTCCTGAATATGAAAATTCTAACCAAAGACAAAGAACAAAAAAATCGGTGCTGGTTACCAGGGTTTCCTAACTCAGTGCCCACTCAATATTGAATTGAAAAAGCAAACTATTCTTTTATTTTCATAACTGCTTCCTTCATTTAAATACACAGCAAATAAAAATAAATTTTAAGAATATTAAATTTGTTTTAAATTTAAATACATGCTAGTGGTTGAATAGTTGAGTTTTTGGTATTTTTTGTTTGTTGGTTGGTTGGTTGGTTGGTTGGTTTTTTAAAGAGTAACAACTCCAACTATTAGAAATGCTCTCAGAATACTTAGGTCTGACCCTAGTGGCAATCTCTAAATGTAAAAGAGGGATATTATCTCCTCCCTTGTGCTCATTCCTACCTGTTCAGTGTTCTACTTTTGTTTAAAATTCATTTTAACATAGAAAACCTGATCTCTTGTTGTCTTCTCTGAGTGAGGCCAAAATCTCGAAAATCAAGTGTGTGCATAAAGAGAGATTAGAGGGCCATGGTGACATTGGCCTGAAAGGCTTCAGTGACATTAATTGGGTGTGAGAAAATATTTACCTTGTAGCTTATTGAAGGGTATATGCTTCCAAATAAACTGAAAGATATGATATACCACTTAGTCACTCCCATGGATGAGTTAAAAATTGGGAGGGGGGGGTCTGGTCCAGCATATATTAATGAAAAAAATATAATATACGCCGTTCAACTTGATACAGAACGAACAATGTTGCACTTTTACTTAGTGACTGCATGCATAGCAAGAGCATTGAAGTAAGAAGAAATTGCTTCTGATGCTAGCTATGAGGTTATCATGCTGGGTGCCTTTGTAGCAAGTCATTTGACTTCTCGTGGACTTCCTTTATTCCTCTTGATGAAATGGCTACTGAGGTCTCTTATAGTTCTAAAAGCCAGTGAGCTGAGACTTCCAGTTGCTTTTTTTGTGTTCTCTGGTTTTGAATTTTGTTAGCGTTATTAAATATTTTGCCTCATTATTCCCAGCAGAGGACCAAGGATCCCTTTAGAAAAAAAAAAAAGAAAAAAAGAGGAGTTATGGTCATTTTATAATGGTACTACTTTAAAAAGGTAAAAAACAGCTAACTAAAACATAGAGCTTGGCATAAGTAAATATTTCCTAGAGCTTTAAACATTACAATTAAGCTACTATTTCCATACATTTTCTACTCTGGTCCTGCTTGGTCAAGGTAAGATAGCTATTTCTCAGGAGAGGGATGATCATCCAAGCTAGCAGCTGGAGTCCAAGATGGAACTAGGAAGCCCTTTTTTTGATAGGTCACACCGCCTGAGTTTGAACTTGGCCCTGTCTCTTACCAGTAACCTTGGGCTACTTCAATGAAATGCGCGCAGTGACCCCTGTCAAGACATCCTGAGATTAAATGAGTGGTTTAGGGAAGACATAGAAAAGAGCTTTAGCATATATTAGTAATCAGTAAATTTTCACCAATTCATACCTTTCAGAGCAAACATCCTTTGATCTGAACTTCTGTATAGTAATTGTCCACATTCCACAATTTGTCAGTTAATTTCATGCTGCCACTCATTGTGTCACATCCATAGCAGATTGTGTTTGAAGTGAATGATTTCCATAGGGTTTTTTTTGGAAGAATCGAAGAGGATTACAAGTAATCTGGATGTGTCCTAGGCCTGTATCTATCTATCTGTTGGTCTGTAGGGCTCAGAGGGTTGTCATTACAAACCACTCTCCTGAGGAGTCGTGATGTCACCCTTTGGATAAGGAAATGCCACAGAGAAAGCCAGAGGTCAGATCACAGGAAAGGGCAAGCCTGTGTTTATTCTTCCAAACATTAAAAAGTTTAGTTTGTGACCAAATGATGCAAATACATTAAATTGTTGCAGTTTTATACTCTTTAGATTTTCTTATGCAGATATTCATTCTCAGGGAATGGACTGCTGCTACTGACTAGTAGCATATTGAAACTTAAAATCGTGACAAAGACGTGTTGAATAGTTTATTTATCTTTTATGTTGACTTATCTTCATCCTCTCAAAAGTGTAAGAATGTGTCTTTCTTGTGAGCAAAGCTTCATGTTTATACTTACAGTCTTTTCCTCTTCCTGGTGCTATCTAGACAATTAGTCTCCAAGCTTACTTCCCAATACTTCAGATGCTCTTTGGGATCTCGTTACCATCTCATGTCTTCCACAAGTGTTCCTTACACTTCATAATCATGGTGCTTGCTCATTTACATAAATTAAATACAAAGAGCAATCTCTTATCTTAGGGCTTAGTAGACATTTTTTTTTTTCTCATGATGCTGGATCCCATCTTCAACCCCAGTCATTCTACATATGATATTACTCTTAATTGGAACTGCCCTAAAAATCCCCAGAATATTCTCAATAATATGAAATTGTTGGCTGTCTTCACAAGCAAGAGGACATAACAGTTATAAGCAATGTTTTGGAGTGGAAATGTATATAAGAATTATTAAATACCAGATCTTCATCCTGTGAGAAAAATCTTTTTCCAGATTTTTGTTATTAAAAGAGAGATTTTCACCTTGCCCAGATAAATAAACCTTGTTTCTAGAGGTAGGAAGAGGAGATAAACTGGAAAAGCTACATAGATGTCTTCCAATTTAATAATTTTAAAAAATAAATAATAATAATAATTTTAAATTATGTGATTTCTGAGTTCTGAGATTATTAATAAGGTACTGATGTTGCCACACGAATGCAAAACTTAAATTTTTACTAGCCAGTGTTAGAGGAAAAATTGAAATTGAAAAGGACAGTATCCTACATCCTGTAGTCTGGAGTTATTACTCTGTGTCCATAAATTTGTAAACCATAAATTACACTGCACCTTATTACTGCACACATGAAAAATACAGTGGATTTCAGTAATGCACACCATGTTATTTATAATCCATTATACTCATAAGTAATTGAATTCAAAGCATAATTTTTAAAAGGAAATGAATCCTACCTGCTTATAGTCACACTAACCTAGAACATAAACACCTAGATTTATTGGCAGTAAGAAATTTGGTGCTTCCATCTGTTTGGAACAACCACAGACTTAGGCATCAATGAAGACAACCTGGAATTTGAGCGTTGCAACCCCACCCCCCAACAAAAGAAGTGTCCACTAAATAGAATCATGTCCTTAAAGAATTGGAATCCATCTCTCAGCTATAAATTCAACTGGCTTATAAGGACCTCCTCAGAATGGCTAGGTTATTTTTTTTATATTTTATTTATTTATTCATGAGAGACAGAGAGAGAGAGAGAGAGAGAGAGAGAGAGAGAGGCAGAGACACAGGCAGAGGGAGAAGCAGGCTCCATGCAGGGAGCCAGACGTGGGACTTGATCCCGGGTCTCCAGGATCACTCCCTGGGCTGAAGGCGGCGCTAAACCACTGAGCCACCTGGGCTGCCCAGAATGGCTATTTTTAACCTGGTTTTTCACCATACATTTCCTCCCTTTCTCTCTTCTGGTCTCCTTGGCCTCCTTTCAGTTTTTCATGCATGCCTATACCCTTGCACTGTTTCCACTCCCCTCCTACTGCCACACCACAGGACTTTTGCACATCCTCCCTCTCTCCTTTGTCTGGTATATTCCTACTCAACCTTCAAATTTCAGTTCAGTAGCTACCTCCTTAAGAAAGTTTTCTGTAATCCTGTAATTAGGTCAAATTCTCTTATTCTCAGATATGTCTTAGCACCGGTGATGATTGCGATTTGATATTTATTATTTGTGATTCTTTAATACTTGACCATAATATCTGAGATAAGATGGTGCCAGGTTCTGTTTACCATTTTATTCGCAAGGCCCACCCAACATATATTATGTGCTCAGTGAATGCACACTGAATCAGTGCATGAATGGCAAAGAATGTAAAAAGCATCAATACCTTTTTAAAAACCAATGTCCTTTATACAAATTCATGAATATAGTGAAGCAATGAAGAAAGAGAATAAGTTAAAGGGACAAAAGGAAAGCAAGAGGAGGGCAGATAATAAAGGGAGAGTTAGTGGAAGGCTGAGAGGGTAGTGATAGTAGCAACAGCGGAAACAACCACAAGAGGTATAAAGTTATAAGAAATTATAGGAGCAAACAAACTTGCACAGTTGAAATAATCATGAGGAAAACATTGTGCCATACGTGTTAAGGCACATTCATTAAAGTGACTTATGGGGGATACGTAGTAATGGTCGCAAAGTAAGTTCAGTAACAAAATGGTATCTCCAATAAGAAAGTGCAGTCAGCTAGTGTACTGGATGGTTGTATGAGCTATTCTAGAATAGATGCAGATACATTTAAATATAGATGAGTGAATGACAAAAATTGAACTGGTGCAAAATTCGAAGATGAACATAATCCTTTCATTTTTCGTGGAATATCATGTGTACATTCTTGCTATTTGAGAAAATTACAGAGAAGGAGAAGAACTCAGAATTTGAAATTCATTGTCCTGATGTCAAATCCTCAGATCCTCGGGCTATATAGCCAACTTTCTTTTGCCATCAGCTGAGTTTTCTTAGTTGTAGGACAGTAACTCTGTCCCAAACCTATAAACCCTCTGTTTCCTGAAACTCTCTTAGCATATTAGCCCAAAATTGACTTACACCCATAAAGGGTGAAGTCAGCACTTCCAGGACATGATGCTGCCCTCTCGTAGCAACAAAATGAGAAGTATTGGATTTAATCCCCTTCCACCCACCTCCTTTTTTTTCTTCCTCTTCGCTGTCTTGGCTTTGTGTTTGGAACAATCATATAACCTCTCTGAACTTCCTCTGGAACCACCAATGAAATACTGTCTCTTAAAGGGTTTTGTAAATTTAGAAAACATTTGGTATCATTTTGTAACTTTTATTGTACCACTAAGTCTTTAAAAACAGCGAAAGTTTTGTCTGATTAGAAGTAGCATCAGGTTAAGGAGCACTGATATAGTTGATTCTCAGGAAAAGATCAGAGGGTGCCTCAATATTTAAGCCAATACTCACTGAAAAGATAAAAGGCTTTATTACCAAACATAATGGCTACACATTCTGATTTACATTCATAGGGCGAATCTGCTCTTTCTTTTTTCTTTTCTTTTTTTTTTTTTTTGAATCTGCTCTTTCTAATCTAGACACAGCATTAAGTAACTAGATTGTGCTTCTTTGTTATCAAGTGAACAATTACCAGTCTCCCAATTTTACTTCCCTTTCATCCTTTGCATTCTTATACCATGACCTACTTCAGATGCTCAGTGTGTCTCTGTTATTAAGGAATGGATACTTTGTCATTAAGGAAGGGCCCCAGAGCACGACCACGGGACATAGGACACATAGGGGCTATACTCCTACCATCACTTATTCGCTTTTTGTCCGTATTTCACCAGTATGTTGAGAGTGGACTCCATTCTGCTTGTGGGATAGATGCTGGAATGTGGAGAAGAGAAATAAGAGGGAAGGATGTAGTGTTAATAGCTCCCTCCAAAGAAGTGTATCCTTTCATTTAAAAAAAGTAAAACCCCTTAGGGGTGCCTGGGTGGCTCAGTCAGTTAAGTGTCTGACTTTGGCTCAGGTCATGATCTCAGAGTTCTGGGATAGACCCCAGAGTTGGGAAGCCCACTTATCCCCCCGTGCTCTTCCCCCCTCCATGCCTGTGCGTGCTAGCTCTCTCTCAAATAAATTAAAATCTCTTTTAAAAAAATAAAATAAAAGCTCTTATAATCTTAACTCATTTATGTATCTTTGGCTCGTTAGGATTGTGAACTGAGGATAAATTGTCCTGTATGCTTACCTTTTATGGTCTAAGTTGCCACTTTTCATTTTACGAAAAGTGTGGAAATGTAATTACTTGGGAAATTACTTAATTTCCCACAGATTCTTTGTAATTCTAAGCAATCGTTTCATCTTTTCAGATTATATCGTCAGATTATCTATTTATTTCTGCTTCTTTTTCTTACCAGATAGGCTGGGAGAGATCAATCGAGTGAGCAGTAATCGGCTCCAGCACAGTGTTTGGTGGGGGAAGTGGTTTACAGTGGACTGTGTAGGATAACAGGAACAATAAGCCCTTGTTTGGCAGTGTCTATTCTCTAGATGAGAAGGTCACCCTCTCACCAAAGCTGAAGCATTTGGGGAAAAAGGGAAAGGACAAGTGGTGTCACTTCCTGAAATCACACTGATTTACAAAAAGAAACAATAATCCCAGCAGCTCCTACACTCACATTTTCACCTGGCATCTGCAGATAGAGTGAGATGGAGAGACATGGGAAAGTGCCACCTTTGTAGAAACGTTGGAAGGGGATTTAGAGGCCATTCTGTCTTTCAGCCACAACCAAATAAATTACATTGGATTAAAATAGTACAGGTCATTTGGAGAAACACAGCCCAAGGACCTTTACATTTTCTAAGGCAGTCCAAATTTCAAATTAATCCCTTCTTTTATGCCTTGCTTTGGAAAGATGGCTAAGATTAAACCTAGAGAGAAAGGATTTCATTTCAGTTTTACAAAGACTTTTTCAATAGTTTCAAAAATATATCTTTCTCTTTGAATAAAAAGCCTTTGCAAAAAGTTGATCTACGAATGCATATTAAAAAGCAGCCTGCCATAGAGACGAGCCATGAACCTGTGAACTGCACAGAGGCTATAAAATGCCAGTGCTCCGTCTCATCTCCAGGGAGGTGACATTGTTCATTAAACTCCTGGTTGAATCCCAGTGACTGTCTCAGCCAAGGTTCTGAGCAAAGAGAAAAAGGAATAGAAAACACTCACCTCTACACCTTCGCCAAGTTCGGTTAAGGGAGAGAGAAGATAGAGGGGAAGCCTGATTCTTGGCAGATAAAGGACACTTCAGAGAGTTTTGTATCTACTCAAAAAAAAAAAAAAAAAAAGGAGAATTAAAGTTAAAGATAGTATGTACCTCTCCTTTGTTCCTTCCAACATCTCCCAAGTCAAAGGATTTCTTGCTTTCATATTGACATTAGTCACTGTGCCCCTCCTGTCAGTCTTTGGCTTTACAAATTCACACTTTAGGATTACCTCTAATTCATAGATGGGCCCGATTCATTCGATGATATAATATGTCCATTTCGTATGTAGTGCACTCTGTGGATCACAGAAATAGAGGCAAGAACCTGCTTCTTTTTGAGGTAGAGACACTGGCAAAAAAAAAAAAAAAAAAAGGAAGACAGACAAACAGGGAGCATTAATATGTCAGTAGCAGGTAATGTGCTGATGTGCCCAACTGGTACAAAGGCCAGTATGTATAACATGGGAGGGAGAACAATGTGGACCAAGGTGGATGGGGAAGGGTTCCAGGATCAGCCAAAACCTGGCAAAGCTCTTGCTTGATTGGTTGGGAATGAAGATTGGAATTGATGGGGGGAGGGATGGGGATGGGACAGCAGAGACAAAGTTTGGGAGCAGAAGGAACCATGGGCCATGGAGAAGCACGCTCGTGAAAGGGGCCCGCCTCTGGAGCCCACAAACTGTCATGAGAATGCTCGTTCAGATTTTTACATGTCTCATGAAACTGGAAAAGTTTTAAAACCCCTTCTGGGTTCCTATTTGAGTGCTGTGCTGCTGGAGCCAGGATTGTTAAATATTCAGGACTTTTGTAGGCTGGTTGTTAAGGCTTGGGCGTTTGAACCAGCTATAGCAGGAGGATTTACCCCATGGAAATGAGCAAGCCCAACAAACCCAGACTCTTGCTTGTAAGGCTGGTTTACCAGAATCCTGCTGCCCTGATTCATTCTTAATTAAGCAAGAGCTATAGTATCTGCCTACGCACCTTGTTGTGTAGGATACCGGGAACGTGTAAAATGCCTAGCACGGTTAGAATTAACACAAATGACGCTCGAGAGATGACAGCTACGGTTTCAAATGTAATGTTGTGAAGAGATTGGTCTCAGAGTAACGGCAGGATGTCGGACAGGTAGGCGTCCTTCACTACCTCAGCACCGAAGCATACTTCAGGCATGATTCCTCATCACCCGTGTTTACCACAAAACAACTTCACTTTTGTTCTTTAGAAGAAAGAGTTGAGCTCCTCTCACTACATGAATCCATAAATGACATTAAAGTCTTCCTTAACACACTATTGGCTTATGGTTATTTCTGAGCTATGGGGGACTGGTAAGATCCTGGAACAATGTGCAGGGAGCATTTATGAAGGGCCATTGGGTGATGTAGTGTCATTCAACTGTCAACATTTCTTTTACCGAAGGTGACAGAAATGGCTTTTTGTTAGTAGGTTTGCCTCAACTGTTTAGAGTATAATCTAAGGTAACAGCTGACCAACAATTAGCTCAGTGAGGATACAAAACTAGTTTTAAGATTGCTTTATGATTTTAACCTAAATCTAAAGAATGAGCAGCTTTCTCCTGTCAGGATCACCTCTCATCTGTGACTCAGCTCTGTCAAATCCCTGTTTCTTAAATTAAAGATAACACTTGGTTTGGTTTGCTAATAAGCTCTCTAAGAATACAACTACCTGTAATGAATCTAGTGATTTTTATTTTTTTCACTGTTCACTTGACAAAAACCTGAAGGTTGAATGATTGGTCTCTGTTTTGTTTTTTCAACATTGTGCATGGTGAACAAAGAACTATCTTCATTTCTTTTGTTGTAATGACTGGGTTCTGCTTTTTCTTCCCTCTTTCCAAGCCCTCCTGGCAAAAGAACGAATAGTTCAGATTGTTGGGATCTGGAATGAAAATGTTGATCTACCCAAATAATTCCTTCTGTTATATTTGTTGTAGACAGCTAATGCCACTAAAGGCAAAAGTTTCCCATGGAAATTAAAGCAATTTCCAAGGAAATTTTGCTGGTTCACATTTTTTAAAGAGTTTTCACATTTGACTGCTTTCAAATTTTAGTATAATATTTTATTTGAAAATATTTTACCTTAGCCAAGGGCAAATGAAATACTATAAATGGATTTGACTAAAAAAAAAAATACAATCTTCATGTAAAGCAAGAGAAAGGTCTAATGGTTTGCATCTCCTTGGTCTCATTATATGATTTTGTTCCAAAGCTACCATGGTGGCTCCCGCCTGCAAAATATGCCTAACCTATTCTTGAAAGACCTTTCTTGCCATCACAGATGCCAGCACCAAATGCCAAAGTTGGCACCTACAAAATCGCTGTCATTACTCATTAGCAGGCATCAAAATGTCCTAATAATACCTTTTGCCACTATCCAGTCCTGTGGAGACATCAATTAAACGTGTCTTGCTTGCCAAGTCATGTGACCAGCTTTCACTATACTAGATAAAGCCAAGTGAGACCATCCGGGTAGACTGGATAAAGAAACACCTTGAAGAGTTTGGCTGAGGAAAGAGAAATTCTTTCCATCCGTGTTACTGCAATGGAATTCATAACTCTAGAAAATGTGTTTTTCCTACCATATGGCTGTCTGTTGCTCAGTTGCCCTACTTAGAGAACAATCGAGTGTTCAATGGAAGGCATGTTCCCACTCAGAAAATAACCAACATATTAAGACTTCTTTATGGTTTCAGTGACCTAGATATAGATTTCCTGAACAAATAAAACCTGAATTTTATCAGGCCAGATTGAGTACCTGAAGCTAGGTAAACGGAGCAAGCTTTGTTAATTCATTGTCCAAAAGGATTATTTTTCCCTCCTTTGTATAAATTCTTTAAATCAAGCTGGTTTAAGTATGTGAGAGAGAAGAAAGCATCCTGAACTCCTGCAGGGGAGAGAAGATCACGATGCGGCAGCTCTGGGAGAGGAGTATGGAACTGCACGTTTATTAGATGCCCTTGGGACGGCAAGTAGGAAAGTCCAGACAGCAACACTTGCTTCCATGTTACTGGTGGGAGCATCTACTACCCTATGATCACCGCCCCAACTCCCCAGACCTGAGCTATTGCAGAAAATCTCCTGCTGTCTTGGCTGGCCATGTGGCCAATTAGCCACGAAGCCGGTCATCCCGAGGGTGCTGAAGTGGAACAGAGCCTGGGAGAGGGAGCAGAATCAGTGATGGGTGACGGAAGGGCAGTGATTGCAAAACGAACCCTCATCAAATCCCTGCTGCATCCACTGCTTGGGATATGCTTTCCACCATTACCGAGTGAAATGGAGAATCAGATCTGTGATGCAGCCCTCACTTTGCCTCAGTACCCTCGCCACAGCTCCACTGCGTAGAGGGCATCCTCACTAAGCTCACCTCTGCAGCCTGACCTAGGTGTGGGGGCCAACAGGTGTCTTAGAAATAAAAAATAATGGTACAGAATGATTCACTGGGCTGGAATAATGTGGAAGACAAATGTATTGAGAAGCCATTGAAATGCTATTAGCAATCACAGAAGAGTTTATTAATAGAAAACATTTCCCCATATCTCCTACACGTATAGATCAGATGCTGAAAGAACTCGCGCATAGTAAAAGCATATTTGTTGAAAGCCCAAGTAACTTGTTCACCATATAAAAATGTCTAAGGGATTTTGAATCAGGATTCAGTCTGCATTCAGCCACTACTTTTTTCTTTTTTTTTTTTAATTTTTTATTGGTGTTCAATTTACCAACATACAGAATAACCCCCAGTGCCCGTCACCCATTCACTCCCACCCCCCGCCCTCCTCCCCTTCCACCACCCCTAGTTCGTTTCCCAGAGTTAGCAGTCTTTACGTTCTGTCTCCCTTTCTGATATTTCCCACACATTTCTTCTCCCTTCCCTTATATTCCCTTTCACTATTATTTATATTCCCCAAATGAATGAGAACATATAATGTTTGTCCTTCTCCGACTGGCTTACTTCACTCAGCATTCTATCTTCACCCTAAGCTTCCCACATACCACCTGTCTTAGATGAGATAAATGAACATGAGGGCCTAAACTCTACCACAGGTGGTACCTTAGCCAAGGAGTGGATTCTCTTTGACACTTGATTAACATCAATTTCACACATGATCATAAAAAAAATTAATCTGCACAAACTGTAATTTTCCTGCTGGGATCATTTAGATTCCAGCAGTCTCTGTATTAATTGGGTTTAAGCAAACTATTTCCATTGCGCTTCTTTAATGAGGATGCCATACTGGAGTCTTGGGGAACTTCTTGCTTTTCAAAAGTGCAACAAATAGAACTTCGAGTGGTTGGGAAGATGGGCTTGCTATCAAAAATCAAGGCAAATATACGGAGTTTGAGGAAGAGCAACGTGGTAGATATTTTGAGATCCTAATGATACACTAGTGTGTTAAGATTAGAGACCACACCTCAAAAAGATAAATGGATGCCCTGAAATGTTGCCTTTTGACAGTCTTCTTCTCGGAATATCTGCAGCCACTCCATTTTCCTGAATTTTGTCCCGATTCCCATTCCCAATATGTGGCTACCTGCCACTTTTCAACCAAAAGAGGAAGACTGTAAGCAGGGATGAT
Organism: Canis lupus dingo; assembly: GCF_003254725.2. NCBI lineage: Eukaryota > Metazoa > Chordata > Mammalia > Carnivora > Canidae > Canis > Canis lupus. The sequence continues at coordinate 2,876,633 of NC_064258.1, read as the reverse complement.
GGGTGGAGAGAATACAGAGGTGGCTGTTTTGCGACGTGGCCCTGACAAGTTGATTATATGTTGGGAGATGTAGTAGAGAAGCCATGTCCCAGTTGCTGACATTCGTCCCCATGGATGTTCATAACCTGACAGCAGCTGCCGTGGGAGCGCGTTAGGGAACCTCAGAGAAACCCAGAGGTAAACGTTCACTTGCTCATGGGTGTGTGTGAACGCAGGTGCTTCTGAGGAGTCTCAGCGCCAATTAATTACAATCACCCCATTCTGTAGAGACAACATAAAATCATTTTAAGGTGTTTTGAAACTTCAGGAAGAGAGTGCATTTATTTTAAAAATTTGCAGTTCAGACCTGTGATGTAGTAATATAAGTGTCTGTGTGTGCATATACCATCTGTGTGCTAGGTAGACTTTACCTTATGAATCAGAAAGGTCCATTTTCTATTTATTTTATTTTATTAAAGATTTTATTTATTCATGAGAGACACAGAGAGAGGAGCAGAGACACAGGCAGAGGGAGAAGCAGCCTCCATGCAGGGAGCCAGACGTGGGACTCAATCCTGGGTCTCCAGGATCAGGCCTTGGGCTGAAAGCAGGTGCTCAACTGCAGAGCCACCGGGGCTGCCCAGAAAGGTCCATTTTCAAGGCACTTTTGGTTACTGGAAATGTGTCCTTTGCTACCCAATTTTGGATCTGATTGAATATGCATTACACACATGCACACACGGATGCAAACTTGAAGCAAGTGATCAGAGGCTGACTTTTTATAGGCTAACTCTTTTGACTTGGTTGCTCGTCCATAAAACACCAATGCCATATACAGTTCTCACACAGACTTCCCTCCTCTCTGCAAAGGATGGAGACCCAAACGCTGCAAAGCTCGCTGTGGGCGCCTGGCTCGGAAACAGTTCTCTCAGCACTCTCCTGACATTATTAATGGCCCTGATGTACAAACCCAGAATAAAATAGAATTAAAATCCAAAGTTAATTTCAAGCTCCATTAGAAATTAAAGGTGTTGGGAAAGAAATCAATATTTGCCCAGTGCAAAATGACTAAATTCAAAGCAATTAATTCTATTATTTTGTAACTTCTAAAAACTATAAAAGACCTTCAAACTATAAAACGTTGCCGTGCTCACACATATACAGGATATGTGACTAAAAATAATGACAATGATTTCCAGAAGCAACATGCAAAAATCTATTTTATTACTTTGTAGCCATACCATGTAGTATACACACTAAAATGTGTGTCTTAAAATAGAGCCAATTATTCTGTACAATCTGTGGCTATTTCCAGCAATTACCAACTCTCAGCTGTAAATCTGGGAGGATTTAAGGGGCAGGAACAATGCAAAAGAGCAAAGAGATTTATGTAAATGGAATAAATGTATCTGTTTCCTTAATTTTACTTCCTCTTTCTTCCAGCTTCTTTTTAAGTATTGCTATAGATTAACAAACAAATGACCTTAAAACGCTGTAGTTCTAACTAGCACAAAATATTTTGCGACCTGTAGGGTTGTAGGTCATAACAAAATGTTAAAGTAACCATCAGCAAGAACTTTTTCACGTCGGAATCGCTGCCACTACTTCCCTGCCATGCCTTTTGGGTTCAGACCTTGTAATGAGGATGTGTCACTTGATCCCTCCCCATGTGGAGAAGAAGCCTCATGAGAAGGGGCTCTGGCGTCAGTGACCATTTCGGCATCTGGGGCGAACGCCCATAAAAGGTAATGTGGGGCAAACCATTGCTTTGCTTAGGAAACATCATAAGGCTTCTGGTTAAATCCTCCTCTTCTGGTGATAAAAACAGTCAATGTGATTAAGGCTTAATAGTGATAGACAGGGGGGCGCCTGGGTGGCTCAGTGATTGAGCATCTGCCTTTGGCTCAGGTCATGATCCCGAGGTCCTGGGATCAAGTCCTGCATCAGGCCCCCTGCAGGGAGCCTGCTTCTCCCTCTGCCCGTGTCTCTGCCTCCCTCTGTGTGTCTCTCATGAACAAATAAATAAAATCTTTAAAAAAAAAAAAATCAATAGACACGCAGCCAGGCCCCCTGGGGCCACTCGAAGACTTGTCCACAGGAGCAGAGGGAGTAGCCGCTGACAACAGCCTCATTCTTCCAATGGCTAATATTCAACTCCTTGACTTTTGAAAATGTTACCTTGCTTCCTGTGACACTTTGAAGGAGAGTGGGTGCTGGAGTTAGACAGCCTGGGGTGCCAGCCCCTGTCAGTGCATGTGCTCCAAGGTGGTGACTCAGCCTTCCTGGTCCTCACTTTCCTCTTCTGTATAAGAAAAATAATACTTAGCTAGTGAGGTTTCTTCTTTCTTTCTTTCTTTCTTTCTTTCTTTCTTTCTTTCTTTCTTTCTTTCTTTCTTTCTTTTCTTCTTTCTAGAATTTAGAATGCAGGTGAAGTGGATATTCATTACTCTGGACACCACGGGCCCTCACCTGGGGTGGCCCATGGAGCTGCCCTCCTGGGCCTTCCCTCGCTCTCTGCTGTCAGCCCCGCTCTGGGACACCTGTCACAGAGCTCACAGGCCAACGTCAGGGGAAGGCAGTAATAAAATGTCACATTAGAATGCAGAGCTACGGAGATGGAGTAGGAATGGAGTGACAAGTGTTTAAGAACTGTGACTCTTTCTGCACATTGCTTGTGAGTGCATCCAGGTAGTCCGGGGATGTCTTCCCTCACTCTCTCCCCTCCTGATGCTGGGGGAGCTCTCAATGTGGCTCCCATCTTCCCAGGCCATTGAACCTGCTCTCATCAGTGACTTCCACGTTGGCCAGTTGATGCTAATCTATTTAAATGGGGCTTCTGAGTTTGCTTATTGCTTGCTTGCTCCTTCTAGCAGTTTCCTTTGTTCTCTGAGGCTCACCTTCTTCACTTTGGCTCTGTTTGATCGGTGCCCTCATTTCCAATCTGTGTCCCACCTCACTCTCCAGCTTAGTCCTCAGGCTTCCCTTCTCACTTGTATACCTCCCCTGAATGCCTCTAACCACGTCTTCAACTTCTGTTTACATGGTGAAAATTCCTTCACCTGTATAGCTAGTCCAGAACATTCTGCTGGATCCATTAAACTGCCTAATGGACAGTGACTGGCACCCAGTAGGGACTTAATGAATATTTGTTGAATGTGTGAACATCCCAGTATCCTACATGTTATATTCATCTCCTCATTCCACCTGCCTTGCTCGTCCTCCTGTCATACCAAGGCACCTGAATGACCCATTGCAAACCGGGTCACTCGAAAACCCCCATGTCTGATCAGTCACCGAGTTCAGCATGTTCTCCCACTGGGATATCATCTGTGCCCCACCTTCCCCTTGGGGGCTGTGCTGAGCCCTGGCCCTCCTCACTCCTGAGCAACTGCAGAGACCTTTCAGTTCCTGGCTTTGGAACCTTCCGTTTATCCTCTGTGTATCTGCTGAACTGCAATTTCAGAAGAGAGAATCTGGTGCCATCACTTATGAGGTGAAAACCATTCAGCAATTCTTTAAACTTGTTCATATAAAATTTGAGTAAGTTAACATCACAGGGCGTTGCATGGTCTGGTTTCTGCCTGTCTCCCTGTGGTTCCCTACACCTCTCTCCCTTTGCTCCAAGCACTCAGAGCATGTTAGAATGTTCTGTACAAGCCTTTGCAGAGAATGCAGATCCTCCTCTTCCCCCTCTGGTTAATTAACTTCCAGATGTTCTTCATTTCTCTGCTGAAGTTTCATTTATTGCAGGGGATAGTCTGTCATCCAGAGTCTGATTTAGACCCCAGCCTCTGTGCTCCCACACCATGCTGCACCTACCCTACCAAAGAAATAGTCATACAGAGTCACCGGATAATTGCAAAAAAACAAAACAAAACAAAACAAAACAAAAAAACAAAAAACACAATGTCTAATTTGGCTTTTTATACCAAATCAAAGGACAGGACTAATGCAATAGACTCCCAGCATTGCTTGTTATATGATGCATGAGAATCCTGTGTGTGCCCAAATGGACGCGCCCAGCATGACTTACTGGAGGGATGTTTGCTTGAAGGAAAGTTGAGGACTTGCGTTGCATTTTCAGGCTTCTCTTTCTGTGCCTCTTTCCTCTTGTATTTTTCCTTTCTAACCTATGTCAGATAAGCACAGGTCTGATATCAGGGCGTTGGGAAATTTGGGGCAGGAGTGGGATTCAATCACTGTCGTTTTCCCCATCGGTTATACTTTGAGCTAGTTTATATCTAGTTATGAAAGGAAAAATGAGACTCCCGGTTAAAGAATTTTGGGGCAGAAAAACCTACTGCTCCGTGCTTTCTTCCTTGTAGAGTTAGCCTTTACTATAAATTTAATCCTTTCACACTGCCCAGAATGTGTTCAGAGATTTTTCTCTGCAGATTATTTCATCTGGCAGTTAATTCCTGGGTACTTCTGGGAACTGAAGGGAAGAGGCCTCTGAGCTGCAGTCACTGAACTCGGAGACACATTAGTTCTGTGGATATCTGGGTTTGGTTTGGTTTTCTCTAAATCAATGATTTCTTAAATTTCAGTTTGGAAATTATCTGAATGAATCTATAAAGGACAGTTTCCAGGACACCATTCCAAAGGTTTTCTGATTCATAAGAACTGTGATGGGCTCAGGGAATCTGCATTTTCACAAGCTTGACTTGAAGATTCTAGAATATTCTAATGCAGATGGCTCATACCCAGTGGGAGGAGGCAGTGACCTTCCCTTTCATTCACTCCACCCAACCAGGAGATGGAACCTCCCTGGGGTGTTACTCACTCTCTTTCCTTCCCTTGACTACATATGTTCACCAGATTCTGGGGACTGGAAGTCATTATTTAGTGCCATTTTACAGAGTGAACTCGCTGTCTATTCTGCCTCAGTCTCGCCAGGATCATTTCAGTCACTAGCCACATGGGCTCTCCATGGCCGAGTGATCAAAGAGTTTCCATCACCTCATCCTCACCAAGACACAGGACATGGCCAAGAAGAAGCCGCTTCAGAATACACTGCCAAGGGGATTTTTGGGAAGAGGGAGTCCCCTGGGGTCCTCATACCTCAGCCATGGACAGTGGATGAGTGGAAAAGAAGAGTCTAAATTTTGAATCATCCAGTCCAAAGTCTCTCTTTGAACATTGAACACGTGTTGGCGATAACTACAAGGGAAAAAAAAATGTTCTCCCAAAGTGAAATTACAACTTTGCCAATGCAGAGGAGATAAACTTCTCCTAAAGTTTGATTTAATAGTTTAAAAGTGACATCCATAGATTTTGAATCATTATTAATTCATAAATCCCAGAGCAGTGCAACAGTAAGTATGCATTTACAAAAGATGCATTAGATGGAATACATGATATATGTTAATGTTTGCAAATTTTGTTTTATCACAGCACTTCATTTCCAACACGTTTAAATTGCATAAGTGTCCCTGTGACATGCTCACAGCTTACAAAATAATAACAAGAGAGGAAGCGTTGTCTCCCATTGCGAATCCAGACGAATAGATGGTGAGCTGCTCTGGCTGTGCATACAGACGACTCCAGTCCTTTCTAGTCTTTCACCCCTCTGGCTACCTTTTTCATGTCAGTGACAAAAGGTGATACATTTAGTACATCCTGAATACCAACCTGGCACTTCTTTGAACCCTACCCAGCACTTTCTCCTTTTGTTCTGATCTTCATACACTATTTAAGAGGGATACCGGTACCAAGAATTCAGAGAGTAATGATTTCCCTCTTTAATTCTACATTTCTTTAAGAAAGGAGTTCTTTCTTCCTCAAGCTGGTTTCTTTTTTTAATGAAAAAGCTAATTATCCTTTAAAGCAACATTTTTTTTTGCATTTGTAATAAAACCAGGAAGTAATTTAGTAACTTTCTAATAGTAAGTTAATGAGTTTTATCCAAGAGCTAGTATCATGTGGTGCATATTTTTTATGTGTACATAATGTTTCTAAACTAAGCTCAGTTGATTTTTTTTTTTACTTTTATCAGCAAGAAAGAGAGGCTACAAAGACTCATAGCTCCCCAATGTGCTTAATAGGAGTATTTAACAACATCCAAACATCCAAACGTACTCAGTCACTGTGCACGTGGAAAGCTCTTTGACACAAAATGACAAGGATCAGAAACAAATCACTATGTTAGGTATCAGAAAATCTTGTATTTCTTGTGTCCCGCTGAGCTGGTTGTCCTTAGATAAAACCTAACCTATTTTCTTCACCCTTCCATGAATGAGAAGAATGCCTGTAGGTAATCTGAGTAGCGGGAGGTCTAGGCACCAATGTGAAACTACATAAAAGTTTGTTTATTTGCTTGTCTCTAATCACACCCAGTAGCTTCATGAGGTACGTAATCACCTTGTCAAAGCATTATAATGGACTGTATTTTCTTGGAGGAGTCTTGAGATGAAAGATACAAACCAAGCGCATTTTTGAGGGAAGAAATAATGAGCTGGATGACAAAAATTACAGGACAGGGATACCACCTAATAATGTACATTATATCCTAAAACATAGAGCATGTCTGCTACCATAGCAATGCCCACAGATCTCAGACATATGTGCACATATGTCTCATCAAAATGTCCACACTCCACTTGCAGATGTGATCTTTTGAGATAGTTTCCCAGAACTACCAGGGATCATTTTTATTGAAAGAGAGAATTTCAAAATATATTTTTTTACAGATCTAAATCTTCAGCACTAAATATTCACATCAGCAATGTAAGAAAAGGGCATCTATATGGATCAGAAGCTCATGCAATAACAGTGCCTGTTATAGTTCTGTCTTTAGAGTTTCACACCTGTCCCAGAATCTGGCCATATTCAACTTTCATAAGGTAGTTTTCCTATAATTAAATTCAGAAAAAAATCAAAACAGTAGGGAAATTTTCAAGGTAATGTCATAAAGAGAAATTTGACATATTAGCTTACATACACTGGTTACCCATCAGGAAAGATAAGAATTTTTATTCTTTTATAAAGAATCTTAAGTTGAATTTATATCAAAATACACCCTTAGTCTAGAGAGGCCAGTATTTGCAATATGAATATGACCTTTGGCCAACAATTTCTGTTTCTGGAATTCTATAGCAAGGAAATAAGTAGACATATTTACAAAAAGACTTATGTATGATTTTCATCTCAGCATGGATTTGAATAATAAGAAATAGGAGCAAATGTTAATACCCATCCATAGGAATATGGTAAAATAGATGATGACATAATGACATCCTGGAAAACCATTAAAGTCACAAAGCAGAGCTGTATCATTTGACACAGAAAACATAAAAATCCTACTCTATACCATATACAAAATGAAACTAAAATCAGAAATCATAGTTTAAAAATATACATACATAAAATGCAATAAAATTTTAAGTGATTTTTACCACGTGATGGAATTGAGTCATTTTAATACCCTTTTTTTCTTGTATCTTTATGTTTTGTCTTAGTTGTACTTAAACTATTTTTATAATAGATAAAAAACATTTCCACTTTTTAGATGTTGTGGTGAAGAGAAATAAGACCAAAATATTAAGTTCCTAATCGTACTTGAAATATCTGTTTACTTATACAAACGCCTAAATGGATTGTGAACTCCTCAAGGAAGGAGACCGAGTGCTAATTGTCTTTTTCTCCCCACCCGGCTCTGCAAAAAGGAAAATAGTAAATGCATGGTAAATATGTTTCAAATAAATATGTAGCCTCGGTTAAGTGGCTTTCCCTCTTTGGGGCTCATTTTCCTCATCCACAAAATAAATATAAGATTGTCTGCTCACCTCGCTGGGGATTGCTGTGAGGCCCGAATGAGACAATGCATGTTGCCTATAAAGCACTCCAGGCGTACAAAGGAACATTAACTTAACCACAGTGTCACACTCACAGCCGTGATGAAGCAAGTTGTGTCCTCATCCCCAGGAACAGCTCAGAGCAAACTCGTGAAGCAGGCAGAAAGAGCAAGCTGCCCACCTGGGCCTGCCTTCTTCACTGTAGGGATGCCTCTTTTCCTCCACGCCATGCACTTTCTTGCTTTATCTCCAGCTCTCATTCGGATTTAATCTCATGAAAACTGGGACTCAGGTTCAATGTGCTCCTACCGAGATTTGCATTCTCACCAGAGAAAAGAAATTATCAGCCAAATGACCAGTCATTTTTTTTTTTCCGTTTGGGGAAGACCCTTCCCCAAAATCCCACGAGGCTCACTAGCCCTTGTGTAAAGGCCAACCATCAGCCCCCCTTGGTCAGAAGTCCAGAGGGTCTTGGCAGGCAGTGCTTCCAACTCAGCTCTCTGCTCTGCCTACAAAAACATCATATATCAGCTGAAACAAAATTCCACTCCTTTTAAAGAAAAGTGTCAGGTGGCAGCACCTGGGTGGCTCAGTTGGTTAGGCATCTGCCTTTGGCTCAAGTCATGATCCCAAGGTCCTAGGATGGAGCCCTGCTTCGGGCTCTTTGCTCAGCAGGGACCCTGCTTCTCTCCCTTTCTCTCCTCTCTCTCTCTCTCTCTCTCTCTCTCTCTCTCTCTCCAATACATAAATAACTAAATAAAATCTTAAAAAAACCAAAAATGAAAAGTGCCACGTGTTATTAAAAGTTATCTTCGTATTATAACTAAAACAGGAAAAATAGTATAGTAGGCTTTGCTAGTGTATTTCCATCATCATAATTATAACACTGTATTAGGCATTAAGAACCATACAAGGGCAGCCCCAGTGGCTCAGCGGTTTAGCACCACCTTCAGCCCGGGCCTGATCCTGGAGACCCGGGATCGAGTCCTGTGTCGGGCTCCCTGCACGGAGCCTGCTTCTCCCTCTGTCTGTGTGTCTCCCTCTCTCTCTCTCTCTATGTTTCTATGAATAAATAAAATATTTAAACAATAATAATAAATAAAAATAGAAACCCTGGGCTTGGTGTTTCATGTGTTTTTAAAAAAAAAAAAAAAAAAAGAACCATACAAGACAAATATATTTCTTTATTTGGCCTTCTTAGGAGATTGCAGTTTCTTAGATAGGGGAAGGTACAATATGAACAGATAGACAAGCAGACAGATATAGACTCTTACATATATTATATACTTAATTTATTTTCTATGTTTTGTGTGTGGATTTTAAGTAGATTACAGTTTATTAGATCTACAAAATTATCTAAAAAATTGCAAGCTACTTAAAAACTGTACCATATGTGTATATTCTATATATGTGTGTGTATATATGTATATATATAGTCTTCCAATTTTCTAACATTTTATAGACGTATATGTAACATATGCATAATGTCAGAAAACTGGAAAACTATTTTAATCAGGACAGAATCACAAACTAAACCTAGTCACATGCCTCACGGAATGCAATTTAATGGAGTGTGTTTTTAGAATAGCATGAAGTTAACTAGGCCAGGATTCCTGGAAAGGTGGGATCTAAACTGAATAAATTTGTGCATTATGTTGATCAGAAGGAGAGGATTATATAATCTAATAAGAACTTACCCACACCAGGCACAGAGAGGAGAATGGGCACTCCCAATTTTAAGACTAAGCCCCGTCTTTGGCGGCTGTCTCCACTCACACCCCACATCCAGTCCCTCAGCTAATGCTGTGCTCACGGCCTCCATCACTTCCCCTCTGGGTCAGACACCACAGTCCTCACCCTGCGACTGCAGTGGCCTCCTGCCTTCTCCTGCCCCTGCCATACCACAGCCTACTTTCATCACAGCAACAGGAGCGATCCTATTAAAATACATGTCCTGGTCATACCAGGACCAGGACATGTATGGTCACCTCTTCTCAAAGACAGTGGCCTCCAAGACCCTAACCTCTCTCTCTCTGCCTTGGCTTCTACTATGCTGCCTCTTGTTTGCTCACCCGCTCTCCCAGCTGCTCCATACACACATCCTGGGTCATTGCATTTGTTGTTCACCATGACGCCCACCTTCATGATGAGCTCCCAGTCACTGTTCAGATGTCACCTTCTCTCTAAGACCTTCCTTGACAACCATATTTATGTATGTCTAATTTCAGCCACTTCCCTTCACACTCATTTCCTTGTTGTTCCCAGCACAAATGAATGAATTTGATATTTATTCATACTTATGACCATCATTACCTCATCTAAGTCTTCCTTATGTTCCTTGCCTGCTTTATTTTTTCCACAGTACTTTTCACTTTTTAATATGCCATATGATTTACTTATTCATTGGATTTTTCCCTTGTCTCATGCAACTAGAATGAGTTCGGGAAGCTCTGCCTGTGTTGTTGATTATTGTATCCCCAGCATTTAAAGTAGGGCCTGGCACATTAGTAGTTCCCCAGTAAATATTTGCTAGATTAACGTAAATTCATTCATTTGTGCTGGGAACAACAAGGAAATGAGTGTGAAGAGAAGTGGCTGAAATTAGACTTACTAGAAGTTATTTTGGTAGATTTCCACTTGAAAAATATTGAGGGCTGGCACATTAAGGCAGCACTTATGGGTGGCATACCGATAATAAAATGAAAATTACAAAGTAATGGAAGCTTTGAGGATAGATCCTAAACAAATAGTCCCAAACAACTTCTTCCTGGAAAATAAAATCTTACTTTATTTCTGTTATTACAACAGAAACAGAGGATTTAGAAAAATCTAGATAAGTTAATGAGAGATCACAAATTTTTTTGAAATGTTACAAGAAAACCTAATAAAACTCATACAATGTGAATGGGGAAAAAGCACAAACAAGTATTTCCAGGGGTGGATAAATATTATCTACCGCTAATCATATGTTTTGTACTTTTTTTTTAAAGCTACTCATGTGTAGAACAACAACAGCAAAATAACAAATTAATCATAGGTTCAGAAAGACTCACTGTGTACAGTTTACAAATTAATTAGATTTGTCTTAATCTTTTCAATTAAAAAAAGTGTTAAAGCATTAGTTTATTGCTTACTTCAGTGTTAAAATGCTGGTTAATTGTGAGACAGTATTAGGGGCTAATATTAAAATGCCATTTACAAGCATCAGGGAAACAAAATGCATTTAAGGCAAATCCAACTTTCCTAAGTCCTTTTGCGCCATAGCCGTGTGGACAGAGCTCCCGTGAGGCCTTTCCTCGGCTGAAATGGCATAAAGGGAAGAAGAGGTTGCCATCAATTTACATGGGAAATGTTTGAGTGTTCCCAGAGCCCCCAGATAACTTTCCTTAGGCTTTTCTTATACCTTAGGACACTTCTTGCTAATGGATGCACCAAATATCTTGTGTCTGGTGTGAGACAGTGGTCCAGTTTCCCTCTGCATGTGGCTGTCCAGCGTTCCCAGTGGCATTTATGGAAGAGACTTGTCTTTTTTCCAGTGGATGGTCTCTCCTGCTTGGTCGAATATATGGTCTTGACCGTCGAGTTGAGGGTCCACTTCTGGATTCCTCTTCTGTTCCATTGATGGATGTGTCTGTTTTTGTGCCTGTACCACACTGTCTTGCTGAGCACAGCTTCGCAGCGCAACCTGGAATCTGGCATTATGCTGCCCCCCCGCTGTGGTCTTCTTGGCTACTATTCCCGTGGCCATTTGGGGTCCTTTCTGATTCCACACAAATCTTCAGATGATCTGTTCCAGCTCTCTGAGGAGAGTCCGTGGTATTTTTGATAGGGATTATGTTAATTGTGTAAATGCCCTGGGTCACGTTGCCGTTTTCCCAATATTCATTCTTCGGATCCATGAGCATGGAATAGTTTGCCATCTCTTTGTGTCTTCCTCAATTTCTTTCAGAAGTGTTGTGTAGTTTTTAGGGTATAGGTACTTTACCTCTTTGGTTAGGTTTATTCCTAAGTATCTTATGCTTTTGGGTGCAATTGTAAATGGGGTTGACTCCTTAATTTCTCTTTCTTCAGTCTCATCATTAGCGTCTAGAAAGGCCACTGATTTCTGGGCATTGATTTTGTACCCTGCCACACTGCTGAATTTGCTGTATGAGTTCTAGCAATCTTGGGGTGGAGTCTTTGGGTTTTCTAGGTACAGTATCATATCATCTGCGAAGAGGGACAGTTTGACTTCTAGGCCGATTTGAATGCCTTTTATTTCTTTTTGTTGCCTGATTGCTGAGGCTACGACGTCTAGTGTTATGTTGAATAGCAGCGGTGAGAGTGGACATCCCTGTCTCATTCCTGATCTTCGGGGAAAGGCTCCCAGTGTTTCCCCATTGGGAATGATATTTGCTGTGGGCTTTTCATAGATGGCTTTGAAGATGCTGAGGAACGTTGCCTCTGTCCCTACACTCTGATCAGGAATGTAGGATCAGGAATGATCAGGAATGTTGGATCAGGAATGGATGCCGTATTTTGTCAAATGCTTTCTCTGCATCTATTGGGAGGATCATCTGGTTGTTTTTTCTCTTGCTGATATGATCAATCACATAATCAAGACAAAGCCCATATGTTCAGACACAGCTCCAAGCTCTGGTGGCTGATGCTGGGATGCTGAGCAGGGTTTCTGGGCAACGTGCTGGCCTGGGTGCTGCCCCTGGAGCAGCTCACGGCAGGATAAATGCTGCATGCTGTTTTAGCTTTTTGCCTTTTTTTTTTTTTTCCATAGAGGCAAAAATACTCTTAGGATTTGTTTTGATAGTGAAAGCCAGTGCTAATGTAGGTCTTTCATAGAAGCAAAGTGGCATGACACAAACTTTGGAAGCAGGGATACCTGTACTTCTAACGTACAAAACCACACCATGGCAATGTGTGTAGGAGTTTCATCATTTGACTTACATAGGTATGTTGGTGTATGTACATATTCTTAATGGCATTAGTTTTAGCCACAAAATCCTAAAATACACAGCAGCGAGCACTGCTTGTAATCACACTGCCCCGTGATTTGCAAACTCTGAGCCTTCAGGTTCAAGGGTTTTCTTTCTAATTCTCCATGTCAATAAGATAGCTGGGTTCAGCCCCCAAATATTTGTGTCCAGACAACCTTCAGAGGTGATGAATTTTATTAAGATTTTGAATCAGTCCTGCTAAGATATTTAAAAATAAAATTGTAAAATCGGTCCTGATGGCATTCAAAGGGAGTTGTTCTTAGTGCTGTGGAGATAGCCCTGCCTGCGGGTCTCTTAAATATTCCATGTTGTGGTCATGGGGAACTTCCTTGTCACATTTCCACTGTGTTTTGAAGGAGTGATGGATATGTGGAAAATGGAATCAAAATATAAATGTGATGACAAGTTGCAAACAGGAGCAACTATGAGAGATAAAGTTCAAACAAAGCATGAAAAAAAATCAATTAACTGATGTCAGGGAAATTATTTCTAAAATGTGCAGTAATGTATGAAGCACTAGGGAAGCAAAACATGTAGAAAGCAAGTGTAGGTCAACTATAGAAAGCTCTTATAAACAAGAAAAACAAACAGAAAGACTCATTGGCACACGTTAAGAGTATGACATGGAATAAGGGTGTCTCTATCTGCATATTTGGCATTGGTTGTTTCCTTGTTAAAATGCTTAATTCAGGTCCCAGAAACTTAGATTTCAAGTTTTTAAAATAGATTCGGAAATAAGATTGAATGGAATTAGTGGATAATTTTCTTTTTTCCCAGTCATCTTAGTGGGGTTTTGTTGTTGTTGTTATTGTTGTTTTAAAAAAATATTTACTTACTTTAGAGAAAGCATGCACACAAGTAGGGGGAGGAGGAGAGGGAGGGAGAGAATCTCAACCAGACTTCACACTGAGCAAGGAGCCTGGTTCAGGGCTTAATCCCACGACTCTGAAAGCATGACTTGAGCTGAAATCAGAAGTTGGCCACCTAACCTATTGAGCCACCCAGGTGCCCCACTCATCATACATACTTTGGGTCTTAGGAAGAGAGAGAGAGAAAGAGAGAGAGAGAGAGATTATCTCTCTAGAAAAATGTTTTTTCAAGATGAGATCTATAAAGGGGAAAAGTTGGAAAGAATAAAAAAAGCACAAAGAATCATCCATTGCATCACTTTCTAGAAATAACCACTGTTATTTGTGTTGACACATTTTCTGGCTTTTTTTCTTAGTGCGTCTATATGTCAATTCCTTAAAAATCAAATTTAACTTTTGGTAACTAATAAAAGTAAGCACACAAAATGGAAAGAAAAACATCTATTCTATAGCTGCAGCATTTCATAATTGAAGAAAGAGTGAAAATACACTGAGGGTAAGAAAAATGAAACTCTTTAGATAAAAAGAACTAATAAAATTGACCTAGTTCCATGTGATGTCAAATTTAAGGGGGAAAATAGAATAACTGAGAAAAAAAAAGAAAAAGCAGGGAATGTGAGAGATTAGGGAGAGAAATAAGTTAGAGCAGGCGGGAAGTGGTCCAGCACACACATACATGAACATAGGCAGAACAGCTCTGTGAAGAGGCCGATGTTTTTCCATACCAGAAACTTCCCTTCAGGTCTTCAGGTGGGCGAGTTGTATGGTGTTCTCTCTCTCTCAGGCATTTTTTTTAAATAAATGTCATAAATGCTGAAATCCCTAGCACTGAACAAAAGACACCAGCCTTGTTTCCAGCCTTAGATGTTGTGCTTTGATTTCATTACCCGACCTTCTCATAATGTCCATTGCAATATCCTCTCAAAGAGACCTTATAAAAGCAAAGCAAAGACCCCAGAACACATGGTTTATTCCTACTGCTGCTACATCAAATTACCACGAACTTATTGGCTTAAAACAACACAGCTTTATTATTTTACAGGTTGGGGGTTAAGAGTCTGAAATGAGTCCCATTGAGTTCAAATCAGGGTGTCAGCAGGGCTGCATTCCTTCTAGAGGCTCCAAGGGAGACTCTCTCTCCCCTTGTCCTTCCTAGCTTCTGGAGGTCATGAGGATTCCTTGGCTTGAGGCCTTTTCAGCCATTCTCAAAGCCAGCGGTGTCTTGTCCAGTCTTTCTCATATGACACAACTCCAACATTGACTGTCCTGCCTTCCTCTTTCACTCATGAGAGTGTGTTTATATTGGGTTCATCCAGATAATCCAGGATGACTCCCACATCAAGATCCTTAAATTAATCACATCTGCAAAGTCCCTTTCAATAGATTAGTTAACAGATTCGTAGGTTCCAGGGATTAGGAGATAGACATCTCTGGGTGGCCTTTATTCTGCCTAGCACAAAGAAAGCTGCATTCTGTGATTACTTTCAAGGAGAATAAATTCACAAAATCAAGCGTGTTCCTACCATGTCACTCCAGCAGAAATTAGAAAGCATTATGTGACCAAAGAAAAATCATAAGGTGTTTAGAAGGACCCCTTGGTTAATATTTTTCGCACTGAAGGGAGCTCTTCTTCCATGTCTACAAATGTGTCCATACTATCTTAGCACACAGGTTATTTTAAAAGTTTCAAATCTGTTCACCTTTTTAGGTCCTTGTTTACATCCCCTTTGCTTCCTTTCCTCATTGTTCGCCCAAAAATCCAGTGACTATATATTAGGAAACAAAATATTAGGAGTCTGGAAATCCAGGCTATGAAAACTCAGTTAATTTTTTCAGGAAATCACATCCTTGGCAGTCAGTAAGGAGGTTGAAGATGTGTTTCGAATGTTAAAGTATGTCCATAGTATTTCAGATGAGGGAAGTAGAGATTCTATGGGAATAACTTGTCTTATAGCTCCCTGTACAACATCAAATCAAACAGAGCAGGAAATGCTTCCTACTTTATGCTGTTTTTATCTCAGCAGAATGATTTTATTTACCACATCTGCCCTTTAAATGCCTACTTTGAAGGAAGACATCACACACCTGTGTGTGTCATTGCCTAGGTCTCTCTTTTCATGGCTTCAACTTTATTCGCTGTCCATTAGGTGGACAAAGGTGAAGTCCTCTGAGTTGCTAGGATACAGGCACTCTGATGTAACTACCATGGAGGAGGAACCCCCGAATGAAACAGAAGAGCCTGCATTTCATGTCAGTCCTTCCATCCACCCCTAAGAGAAAGGAACATAGGCTTACTGTTTCTCAAAACCCATCAAGAGCACTTGATGCTACTGAGAATTCTAACCTGCCCACAGATTTTTAAAACTTTCCCACAAAATTCTAATTCATTACACTATTCATTTCTTCTACTAATGTGTCTGTTTGTGTTTCCCTCCTGTGCCTAAGTAGTCCCTGAAGGCCCACTTTTTACTCTGTTGGTGGAATTCTGTGAGCAGGGAAAGTCAGGAATTGGCAGCCCTACTTGCTGATCCCTCAGACTGGCATTTCTGGCAGGCATGGGAGTGACAAACAAGGAACAGAATATATCAAGGGATAGTTGCTCCTTTTTTTTTAACTTAACATGTATGTTTTTATATAACATTCTTATACAAATTTCATTTGAGAATCTGGGGCATAGATCTGATATAGTGTTGTTTTCCAGACCAAAGGAACAGAAAAGATACGCTGTCCTTGGCATTCTAAATGAGGTTGTATGTATTTATATGTAGAAAAGAGATAGAGACACAGAGACAGAGAAAGTGAGGAAAGAATAGAAACCACTCTCAAAGCCCTGGCACTATATCCCATGTATATCAGAGAAGTGAAGATGCGAGACACTCAGGAGACCTCAACTAGTTGGGTGTGTACAGACCATACGCAGGACTGGCAGGGGATACAGGGGAGTGAGTTGATAAAAAGTTGGGTATCCTAAACTGAAGTCCTTGAACTTTATCCTGGAAAGTCTTGATTTATTAGGGCTGCACTTCTTAACATAACAAGAAATGATTATGTTAATAAGTTACACACGGAGAGGAAAGAAATTTTCTGTGACCAGTTTACTTCAGTGAACATTTTTTAACTCTATCAATTTAAGAATTTCTAAATATTTCAACGTGTGACTTATTTCTCCAAATTATTTTATAACAGAAACTTTTTCTTGTGGGCCTGGAGATTCCAGGATCTCAAGGGACGTGAGTTCCCCAAAACATGGTTTAGAAAATGCTGTTGAGGATTGCCTAGGTGGCTCAGTGGTTAAGCATCTGCCTTCAGCTCAGGGCATGATTCTGGAGTCCTAGGATTGAGTCCCACATTGGGCTCCCTGCACGGAGCCTGCTTCTCCCTCTGCCTATGTCTCTGCCTCACTCTCTCTTTCTGTCTCTCATGAATAAATAAATAAAATATTTTTTTAAAAAAAAAGAAAATGCTGTTGGAAAAGTGTTACAGAAGTGTTATAGAAAAGAACCAGATTCTTGACTTGGTTCTTAATCTAATCTGTAGTGTGACTTTGAGCAAATAACTTTATTTCTTTGGGCTTTCTTGTTTTTTACTTGCAAACTAAGGAGGTGGAGAAAAAACAAACAGTCTCTATATTCCCTTGCATAGAGGATTGCATTTTCTATGGAAAATATCCCAAAATCAACCTGTCTGGAATATAGATATCAAGCTTGAGGTTAAGTTTCACATGCAAGGATTAAATCGGTGACAAATGGCATGTTTAGGAAAAATATATAATCAACTGGAATACTCTAATGATGTATTAGGCTTAGTACACATTGCCTGAAGGAATGAATGGAGTCATTCTTTAACATGGTCATGCTTTTAAAGACTGATTTTAATTTTTGCCTCAACTGTAAGAACTAGGACCTGAAGTATATAGGTCAATGCATCCTAAGATGTATTTCAGTATGTGCTCACTGAATCAGTTAGACTCTTGAAATGGGAGTGAAAACTCCTTTGAGTTCAGGCATAATGGAAAAATTTGGCCTAACTGGTGAAGATGGAGGAACCAAATGCTTACTACTGTTCTTCCACCAGCATGTCAATGTGGCAAGAAATAAAATGAAGGCATTTCCAAATAGCTTATTTTGGAGGGGAGGGTGGCTTTTGTGGCAAATATATGTGCTTATATTTATTTCCTTAAAATATGAGTCATAAACTAAGTTTTTCCTGTCATTTGGGCACTGGTTGAACACCGTGCAGCTCTGATATCTGTGCATTATGCAAGATAGGTATTTCTTTTCATATTTTATAGCTCATAATATAAAGGTTCAAAAATTTTAGAGATCATACCCAAGGCCCTAAAAAGTAGAAAGTTACAAAACTTTGGAAATGAGTGCAATTTAAGTCTTCTTGGTATACTCTGTTTGTATACCATTTCGATTTTCTAAAATATGACCACATATATAACATTTCTCACAAAAAATGAATATATATTGTATAAAAGTTTCCCCAAATAATGCAAACTCCTATTGATTTTCAAGATGTATTCTTGAAAGAGTCTTGTTTTAGGACTAAAGCTAGTTATAACCATGGAGCCTCAGAGGCTACATTATGTAGTGAACTTGAAGTTCTAATGGCCTGAATCTTCTTACTCTTTGATGCCAGATGAGACTAAGTAGGCACATGAGTGAGTGGAAGGTATAGATGTGAAGTCTTTTTTATGACAGGAAATGACTTTTGTCATAATTTTCTTCTTCTCAAAATAGTTCCCCAAACCAGGAGTTGGCTGGAGGTAGTTTATTTGGGAGGTTATCTTGGAAAGCCCAAGTGAGGGAAATGATGAGATAGGATGGAAGAAAGGAAACAGAGGGTACATTGACAAGTGAGTGACCTCTGTCATCAGCTAGAGCTCATTCCCCCTGGGAGTCTCTGAGAAACCTTTTGGTTTATGGAGATGCTATGAAATTTATTCACCGATTCTGTCCCCCACTAGTTGAGGGTGGACTGTGAGAATGTCAACTTTCACATACTTCCTGGTTGCACTTGTACATGGCTAAGCAGGCTCTCTTTGAGCCCAGGAAGGTCTGTGGAGAGGCAGGTGCCTGAGGTGGGAAGCCGTCATCGTACTTGAAGTGGTCCTCCAACCTCAACTGCAACTGAGCTCATTAGTATGGTGAGGGGATAAAGGATGTATAAAATTAGGTGTCCCCAGGTGTAGGCATTATGGCCATAAGGCAGACTCTAACAGTCTCGGTTTTGGTTGCCCCTGACCTATCATTCTTTGTGCTATGGTCACTTTGATTGGTTTTCTAAAGATGTAGGTGTGAACCCTGATGCACAAGGACAGAGGAGAGCCTAGGAAGAATCTGGAACACTCAGAGGGCACTCATTCTATCTCTATCTTGGCTCAATGTGCCAGCTCCTCATTCTCACAGTCTCTCCTACACACACACACACACACACATACACACACACACCAGTTTTTTTTCTCTTTTCTTGTGCCTTGTCAAAGAAAGACTAAGCTCTGTCTTGCAATATCAAATCTACATTCCTGTTGAAGGGACCAAGACCCAGACTGACCTACATGAAATGAGGGTGGATAGATGTAGGATGTGTAAATCCTGTAAGAATGGGCATGGGGGGAGAGCTGGAGAATGCAGTCCATATGTAAATCCCCTACAATATCAATCAGAATAAATCAGTATTCTAGCAAATAATCAAATGTAGGAATATACCGTGGGCTTTTTTTTTTTTTAAATAACATATTGGATGAACCTCAAACATACCATATAATGCGGTAGCTGTCTGGAGGCTATTAGATGAGCAGAAGAACAGAGCCAGGTCACAAGTCTGAAGCTGCCTTTTAGAATAAGAAGTGAAGTAAGGTGTAAGAAAGTTATGCTAATTTTGAAATGGAAAAGAGCTGTGTCCATTTCATAATGAAGCGGTGAAGAAAAGTGTGAGCATATCAGCATCTTCTATATTTACATATGTTTCTGTCATTTATTTTGGCTATCTGAGTCCCTCTCCTCCTTCATCCCTTCCATCTTTTTTTTCCATTATCTGTTAATTCATTCATTCATTCATTCATTCATTTATTCATTCATACCACAGGCAGGCAGTGTGCCACACATGCTGAATAAGCAGATCACACCAGAGACAGTGTTTCTGCCCTGTTGGATAGAACGATGAGGCTACAGTATAACACTATGGCTTTTTCCTAGAACTGTTCCCATCCCGCCACTTTGCTGAGAAGAGTAACAGTGGTTTGGAAATAAGGCTATTATGGTGATGTTGCCAACTTCTTTCAGAGCAAAAGCCTGGGAATCAAGGGAGTCAAAGTTTAATAAAATAAAAGCAAAGTATATTTTTCATGTGTGGGGGCTACAATTTCTATAAAATAAAAATTTAATGCCCAGGCAATTTTATCATTACGGATTTCAAGGAGGACATAAGTTTACCTGCTGTCTACAGAGCACAAAATGATGCATGCTGGATAAAAAGGTTTTTTTCAGACTTTCCTGTAATGTTCCATTATGTTACTGACCATGGGAAAATTATGCCAATCACTAGAAAATTGTAGAACTCACCCAATGGCAAGGAGACCCCTGTCCGATAAGAGTTTAGTTATCCCTATGCCTATCGGCATTAACCTCCTCACTCAAGCAAGGGCCAGAATGGCCTTCAGAAAATTCAGTGTATGACTTATGGTAATGGGGATGTTGGTAACGTGGCAGTGGTGACAATAATAGAATTTTACTTCTGTGTTAAATACTAGAATTTCTAAAGTATTTCCCATACACCGTCTCATTTGTTTCTCATAAGATTTTCAGGAGACAAAAAGTCATCCCTCTTCCTGAAAGAGCGTTAAGTGATAATATCCAAGGTCACATAGACAACAATGACGGAGCCAAAGCTGGGATTCAGTTTGCTAGGGCCTGGTGAGCTTCATGAAATGAGAAAGAAGAGAGAACTGAGGGGACATATATTCATTGCACACATACTTTACTGATACAAATATGAGAGAAAATTAAGATGTTTATAACATTGGATTAACTCTGGTTTTTTTAAAATGTATATATTTATTTTAGAGAGAGAGCACATGTGTGAGTGGGGGGAGGAGAAAAAGGGGAAAAGACAGAAAGAGAGAGAGAGAGAGAGAGTCCGAAGCAGACTCCATGCTGAGTGTGGATCCTGACCTGGGACTTGATCCCATGACCCTGAGATCATGACTTGAGCTGACACTAAAAGTTGGACACAAATGACTGAGCCACCAAGGTGCCCCTTGAATTAAATCTTCTCAAGTCTCCTGAGAAGGCCAGAAGGAGATAACACTTTCTAAGCATCATGCTTAAAGAAATAAAGTTTTATTATTATTATTATTATTAAAATTTTATTTATTTATTCATGAGAGACAAGAGAGGGAGAGGCAGAGACACAGGCAGAAGGAGAAGCAGGCTCTACGCAGGGAGCCCGACGTGGGACTCGATCCCGGGTCTCCAGGATCATGCTCTGGGCAGAAGGCAGACACGCAACTGCTGAGCCACCCAGACGTCCCTAATTATTATTTTTTGACATCACCATTCTTTACCCCATCCCCTCAGTGATACCTGGTAAAAGGCACCACTTGACTGGCAAGTGGCTCTAATTATAGTCACAGTTATCTTGGCTTCAGTTGTGCTGATGGTAATAGTCAACATTTACTGTGGACACGACTATGCCACGAGCACTAATTCTTAATACTGGTTTAAACGGAACTGGCATAAGTAGCTTTTTAGCTGTTCGTTTTTATTATCATTTACAGCTGAAGAAGTGCAGGTTCAGGAAACCCCATAGCACCACTTTTATGTTTTCCAGCCATTCAGTGGTTCAAAGAGATCAGTGTTCCCTTAATGTTCCAGCTCATAGATATAATCCCCTGTCAGCATGGAGACTCAACCTGGTTTTTAGGCATCATGTAGGTCAGGGGTTCTCAATCGGGGGTGAATTTGCACCCCCAAGGACATCTATCTAGCATTTGTGGTTGTCGCATTTGGGGAGAGAAGTGCTGCTGGCATCTAGTGGGTAGAGGCCGGTTTTGCTGATAAACCTTCTACAAAACCCAGCACAGCCCCACGACAAAGAATTTTCCAGCCTGGAATGTCAATGGCCCTGAGGTTGAGAAATCCTGATACGAGCTTATAAGACTGTATAATAATGGAAATTTTTATTTAAATCAGTTGGTCTGTCACCATTTAGAATTCTATTTGTTGAAAAGGTAGAGCTCGATTTTGTCTGGCTCAGGCGTCCTTAGGGTATAGAGGAAAGAGCCAATAGTCCCCTTTAGGAAAGCAGAAATAGAGCAGTCACGAAATTCTGAATGCCTCAGGGGTTTTGAGGCTGATGGTTTTGTAAAGTGACTGACACCTCTGACGGTGCCCTAGAGAATTATTAAAACCCGAGTCCTTGGCACTATGCGAAAACCTATGGATTTCATAGAAATTAGGCCTTTATTTCAAAGGTAAGACTTTTCAGGTGGAAAGTGCAGACAAGTTGCTTCCAGGTGAATAAAGAACGAGGAATCGAAATTTCAAAGGGCAGTGATAACAAGTGATAATTTACTCTGACACCCACAGCCAAGGTGAAGCATGTTTGTGAGAAGACTTTAGCTCTGTTACCCTTGCCCTGAAATACCTCGAGTGCCTCTCCAGTTCCTTCTGCTGCTTTTCTTTCCCTTACACACAGTGGATTTTCAAAGATTTCAGGCACACAGCCCATGAACAGTGATGCCCCCTTGGTGACAGAAACCCCGTGGCCCCAGAGGTTCAAAGACAGGAGTCTCGATGGGCAGTAGCAAGCCCAGGGCCTCTCTTGTCCCCACAGGGCCTGTCCCATCTTCTACTATCCCGGCCCAGCATCCAGCACTTAGTAAACATCCAGCAGATGCTCAGGGAAGACCTCCTGACAGCAAATGACCAGAGCTGTGTGAAAATCAACCAGTTAACAAAAGTAGAAGGTAAAAGTCACAGAGGGAACAATACTGCTGGTTGGAAAATAGAGGTGAAGCCTGCGCTTTGGTCTCAAGTGCCTGGCAGCCGCCACTGTTGAGCTTTCAGGTCTTTGCCTGTAAAGTCTGGAGCCACGCAGAATAACCTGGAAGACCAAGATTTCCTTCTGTTTAAATATACTACCATTTCTAAAGGGAAGAAAAAGAAAGAAAGAAGGAAAGAAGAAAGAAAAGAAAGAAGAAGAAGAAGAAGAAAGAAAGAAAGAAAGAAAGAAAGAAAGAAAGAAAGAAAGAAAAAAGAAGAAAGAAGAAAGAAAGAAAGAAAGAAAGAAAGAAAGAAAGAAAGAAAGAAAGAAAGAAAGAAAGTTCTTCAAATCTAGGATAACTGCTCATGGGAAATTATTATTCAGTTTCTTTGGTGGCCCTGCTTGTGGATAAATAAAGGGTCTCTACTCCCCTAAAGCTCTAATCTCCCATTTGTAATGGAGGTAAAAATTGGGGATGGGGGGGTGCATCTTAATGTGCTTTGGCCCCTTGTGTCCCTGTGCAGGACTTTCTCCTCAGTTGTCCCAAAGCATCTGTCTGGGGGTGTGTGTGGGGGGGAGATGGGAGGAGGACAACGCTGAGATAATAATGCAAATAAACAGGTAGATAATATTCACTCTCTTTCAGCAAAAATAGGCTTTCTGGGGCTCCAGCAGTGTATGTAGCAGCCTCAAAGGCAGGCCTTTCTTTATCGTCCCATTTATTATATCAGGAGCCAGTTCCAGTAGCCTCGATGATGGCATTTCACACAAAGGAGGGAATGACCAGGGGGGAAGAGAAGAGGGAGGTTCACACGCATTCATCTCACTAGGGGAAGGTCCAGGTACCTGAAAATCTGAGCATCTCTATGACTCAACCAGGCATGCACTGGGCTGTATCTGCGATAACTTTTGGAATTATTACATTTTACGACAATTTTACAAGAGAAGACCAACATTGCATGTTTCTTTTCTGAGCATTTAAAAAATCAATTCCTTCTTTGATGCTTCTTTCCAGATTATTATTCCTCTACCTAAATGCATACATATTTTTATTTATTTGCTCGTTTATCAAATATTTATTGAGCATCTGCCATGCACAGGGTCCTGGGGATTCAACAGCGAGTAACTACAGATAATGTCCCTGGCCTTATGGAGCTTACTTTCTAGTTGGAGAAAAAAACAAAATTAATAAGAATACATAATTCTAACTATCCCACAGTGGGAAGGAAGCCGTAGGGGAGGTCCTTGTGCTCATGTTCTTCCAACAGGACTGTGTTTTTGGAATGCACACTGTCTCTAACGCAGCTACCCTGCAAGTACACTGCCGTTCCTAAGCTCCCACTCAATCCAGTCACTTTCCTTTTTAAGACCCACAGTGGCTCCTAGAGCCTGTTGCTCCCTCCCAGGCCCGAACACTGACTGGCCTCCAGCTGCCTGTAACCTGTTGCTGCAGGTAAACACCAAATTATTCCTTTGAAAGTCCCATAAAAGGCCAGGTCTCATCCACACATCCAAAAATGCACACCCTTGCATCTTTTCTTCCTATCATTCCAATTCCAGCCTGAAGTAGGATCCAGCCAGTTTCCTGTGCACCTTGTTCCATTAAAAACCCAGCCAGCCCACACAGATAGCTCCTTCCCTAATCCTTCACAACCCCCTGGCCAGCACTTTGGGTCATAGACTCCCAAACTTGGAAGAACATGCTGGCGCTCTAGTCCAGCCTTAATCCCCATATGGGAAACAGTTATACCTTCTATTAAGGAGATATAACTTCCACACTCTCTGCCAGTGTTTTTCAAATAAGTAAAAAAAAATTATATATATATATATATATATATATTATATATATATAAAATATATATATATATAATATATCCACAGTGGTGAGTTAAATGATTTTAATTTTTCTGTTACTTGAGAATTCACAAGTGAAAAGCTGTTGATGAATTTTTCTGCTTGTGGCTCTTTATAAGAGAAAAAAATTAAAATATAAACGCAATGAAAAAAACTAATTCAAGATGATCAACATTAATTTATTGTGACAGGGTTTCACCAAAGCAAAGTATCCGTTCTAAATGTAAATGTTACTCACCAATATCAAACAGGTTCTCCTAAAAAAATACCATAATGTGACCTTATGTGATCTATTATAGGCCCCTTCTGCCATTTTTTTTTTAATGAGCCTATAACAGGTGCCATAGATTTGCGCTAAAGAAATCTCCAATGTAGACACAATGTAGACATGACCGAATTATAGGGTGGTGGTCTATATCAGGTGGGATTTTCATTCAATTACAGATAAAAATTAAACACTTTAAACATATTCTCAGAAACGTAGATCACACCTGTAATATATTTTCAGTTTTCCAGGGGTCCAGAAATCCATGTTACATAGTTTTGGACTAACTTAGGCGTTTATGCTTTAACTCTGCAAATAGAGTCTATATAAAATGGGCTTACAGGAAGGATGGATTTAAACACTTTTTTTTCCCTCACAGTACCTAACATTGCATGTAGCATGCCAGATGCTAAGAAAAGTTTTCTTAAATATATACTTTTAATATTTCTTTCATTATTTTTTTCTAACATGAATTTTAAGAAATTTATTCACAGACCTCTTTATCAACCTCCCAGGAAAGTAAGTTAGTAATTATTTTTTGATTCTGATTTTTCTGGACAAGTACGTACATTAGCTCCATGCGACATTTCAACAGACAAGATGGGAGCCAGGTTTCAGACAAAAGAGACTAAACAATGATCAGTGTAAGAAAATCAAAATCAAGGTAGCCTAATGGTCAAGCAGTGGTTTAAGGATGGCAGATAAAACGTGGCTGTTGACCAGTGAAAGTTTCCTTGTTGCAGACAACAATTTGAAGGATGTATCTTTTTCAGACAATTTCCAACTGTGCTAGTAGCTGTGTTATTAAGTCAGTAAAAAACTAATTGCCTTTCCATTTTTGAAAAAAAAAAAGTTTAAGATTTTATTTATTCATGAGAGACACAGAGAGAGAGGTAGAGACATAGGCAGAGGGAAAAGCAGGTTTCATGCAGGGGGAGCCCGATGGCAGGACTCGATCCTAGGACCCCAGGATCATGACCTAAGACAAAGGCAGATGTTCAACTGCCTGAGCCACCCAGGTGACCCCCATCTTTGAAAAATTTCTAGAGTGATTTGTATTTTGATGCTTCCAGGGAAAATTAGAGTAAAAACAAATTCACTAATTGTCAACTGAAAGGCTTGACACCACCTTATGCCAGCTTTTTAATTTTTTTTTTACCCTGGATATTTTTTTTTAAAGGTTTTATTATTTATTCATGAGAAACATAGAGAGAGAAGCAGGCTCCATGCAGGGAGCACAATGTGGAACTCGATCCCGGGACTCCAGGATCATGCCCTGATCCGAAGGCAGGCCCTCAACCGCTGAGCCACCCGGGCATACCTACCCTGGATATTTTAACTCTTTTTCCTATTTTCCTACTCATCAACTAAAGGCTTTAAAGTTAGTGGAGGGAATGCATTTTTCTTCTTTTCTGGTTGTCTTCTCTAAATATCTACCTTCCTTCCCAGTTGGTGAACGGATAATAGAGCTTGACACTTGAAGATGGTTCTGAATCTATTTTCTTCGATGCCTGGCTAATCTCCCCCAGATTTCCTCCACTCCCCCACAACTCTCAGCCTGACCCTGGGTCTTAAAAGTGCTGAGTCCTATATGCCTTAGCAATAGTTTGCTTGGGGGGAGCCACTCCCCTGTAAATATTCCCCTTCAGCTGTGTGTCCTAGTACCTAAAACTTACCAGAAGTGAGCAAGAGGACTTTGCCTTCCAAACACAGCCTTTCAAGAAAGGCCCAAAGCAAACTGTCTGGGCCTCCAGGCACATCATGGTGTGAATTAGTTTATCAGATCACTTATCTCTCTGGCAAATAAATACTCAAGAACTGAGTGAAGAGCTAATTAGAGATTTATTGGTGGTTAGTGGAGTTAATCTGGAGAAGGAAAGAATTATTTTGGAGGAAAATATACCAACTGTGGAGGAGTGCCCTAGAGTGGGATTATGGGGTAATAGGGGGTAATTGAGAACTACTTTACAGGTTTCTTAGGGTTAGCCCGCTTATAAGTAACTGATATTCAAAGCACTTAAGAACTCCTTATGTTTTAATGAGGATTAAATCTTAAGCTAATTTCAAAGAACCATATAATTAAATTAAAAATAGGCCACATCATGGGAAACAAGTGTTTGGCTTTTTCTGCGTATCCAAAAGGAAGAATTAGGATCTGTGGGTTATAAATTATTGGGGTCTAATTTCAGCTCAGTGTAAGAACTTTGGAACAGTCAAAACTCTAAAATTATTCCATTTTCCTCCAAGATAGCGACGCTATGTATGTGTGTGTATACATACATCAAAAAAATGTAAGCTGGGGTGCCTGGGTTGGTTCAGTCAGTTAACCATCTGCCTTCAGCCCAGGTCATGATTTCAGGGTCCTGGAGTCAAGCCCCACATAGGGCTCCATGCTCAGCAAGAAGTCTGCTCCTTCCTCTCCTTCTCCCCCTCCACTCCTGCTCATGCTCTCTCTCTCTCTTGCTTTCTCTCTCAAATAAATAAATAAAATTAATAATAAATAAATAAATAAATAAAATCTTTTTTTTGATGTAAGCTAAATTCTCATCCTAGTAGTATTCTGCATATTTTTTTTCATTTCCAGAGCTGACATAATCATAACTAGTAGTTATTCAGAAATCAGTAAGTACAAGACTCTCTTCACAAAACTCTCCATGGGATGGTATTACTATTACCCCTTTCTGCAGATAAGGGGGCTGAGCCACTATAGGTGAAATGTTGCATCCCAGCCTACAGAGTGTGTAAATTGAAGAGCCAGCCAAGAGTCAAAATGTTCTGGTGTCAGAGTCCAGGACTAACTGGCACTGCCCACTCAGCGGCACCCTACCAGGATAACCTCAGAATATTACGGGATAGCCAAACGTATTGAGATTCTGGAATGCTGACCTGTGTTGTTTTAACCCTATAACCTGAATCTCTACACCTGTACAGACCAGGAAAGTAAATCCATGTCAGAACAGCCTTAAAAGCCAACTGCAGTCACTTTATGACTCCAATGTTGTGACAGTTCCACTTCCAGGTGTAGTCAAGTAGGGATCAAGATCATTATACCGAGTCCAAATGTGTTTTTCTTTGCATACAACCGATCATATTTTTAAGCCACAGAATTGCAGAGTTTTAGAGCTGGAAGTGGTCTCAGGGATTGTTCATCCCTCCCTTCTCATTACAGAAGTGTGGATAATTGATCTCTGCTGAGAGGATCTTATTTTGAAACCATGTCATGGCTTCATAGAGGGTCTTCCTGCCTCCACTGTTCACTTTCTTGTGTCCAGTCTTCCTATCATAACCAAAGGGAACTTTTCATGCAGTTCAGTCATTGCATCTGATTGTCTTTAAACTCCAAATACTCCTCATTACTCTCCCACTAAGTTCCAAGTCCTTAAGTTAAAGCACCAGATTGTTTTTGAAATCTGGTCCCTGATTGTCTCTAGTCTGGACTGCTCCTGCTTGCTGATCTTGAGCTCTGGACTCCAGTCTCTATATCTTGCCGGTAGATTCACTGTCTGGCCTCTGAGCCTTTGCATATCCAACTCCTTTGCTTTCTCTAGACCTTTCCCTGGCCTCCTCTGCTATCTCCACTTTATCCTACAGAACACAACTTAATCATCCCTAAAGGAAGATGACTCTAAACTAGAGGTCACTTTTGTTTTGTTCCATTTTTCAAACACCCAAGGTAAACAGGCCTGCCAGTATTGCTTCCCAACCCATAATGTATTTCTGTGTCTGGACAAAAAGCGCAGTTAGAATTTGCAGCATGGCATCCCCGGTCATAACACAGTAAGGATTCATAGCTTATAAAAAAAAAAAAAAAAAAAGGAAACCAACAAATCAATGAAACAAAGTTTGCTGGGATCATTTGATGAGAGTATGGTGTTGTTACAATATAATCCAATGATTGATATACCTAATTATGAAAACTGAGTCAGCAAGAAATGGCAATTAGATTTAATGCAGTATGATTAAGGAGGCAGAAAACTGCAATAACTTTCAGAACGATTTTCACTGAAAATGTTTAAAATAAAATGAGTTTTCATGCTTAAAGGAATGAAAATAGTTCATCAGTTCATTTCTGTTAAAGATCCAATTATGTTAAAGTTTGTATCAGAGATGGTGTGATAACAAGAGATGTGGGCTCTGGTCTAGTAACTGACACTGAAAAAGTGGGTGATTTTGGGTGAGCAAGACATCTGACACCTTTGGCTCTTCAAGCTACTGTAATACAGTGGCTAAGAACAGAGGCCATGGGCTTAAATTCAATCCTGGTGCCAGTACTTTTAAGCTATGTAGGCTTTAATTATTTTAACCTCTCTAAGCCTCAGGGTTTTTTGTTTGTTTGTTTGTTTGTGAAATGGAAAGAATAATACATACCTCATAGGAGTACTATGAAAACCCAATGGCGCATCATATGCAAGCGACTCAGCAAAGGGTATGACGCATGGTAACAGCTCAAGTAGCTGTTGTTGTTATAATTATTATAATTATTTACAAAGAGGGGAATAGATTAGATGCCTCCAAGGTCTTCTCAAGCTTTAAAACTCGTGGCTCTATGAACAGCTCATTCCCAAATGATGTCAGATAAATGAGGTTTCACTGTATATTGGGCAAGAAATCGATATGGCCAATTTTCAATTGTGCACAGGAAGGTAAGGTGAGAAGAGCATGAATTATTCAGAACTCTGGTTACACTCAATATATTTCTATTTGATCTTGGAATGCACAGAACTTTTTAAAAAGAATATTTTCCATCCTTCTTATATTGTGTTTAATGATTAAGATGAGTTTGGCCTTTCCGTGTTTGCCAAGGGAAAAGAGGTGGAGCAACACTAGGTACTGTGTATATGGGATCTTACTTAATCACTAGTGATTTAATGGGAATCACTCAGCAACTGAGTGGGTAATAGAAAACTCAAGCAGGATAATACAGCTGTAGCCCTGATGATGGGCATGCCTGAGATGGAGAGCCAGCTTCATGGCATCTCCTTATGAAGCTTCCTCAGAATTTCAGGTGCTCAGGTCCATATGTGGTTTGAAACCCTATGAGTGAAAAATGACTATTGAGTGTTTTTCCCATGGATATCTTAATTTTTGAAGTGGCCTTACCATAAAAGTGATGTCTAATGACAATTAGACACAGTGGCTACAGCCCAACACTCTAAGAGTCTAATTATCTAAACTCATTTATCAGTAAGAATGCTTCCCCGTCTACCATACATTTTACCATTTCAAGTAGATAGGTATCTTTTTCCTTTCTTTTTCTTTTTTTAAAATTAACAATCTGTTCTGTAAAACATTTAAACTATTCAAAGGTAAAAAGCACCACAAAAAGCAGACAGGATGCTAGGAGACCGTGCTGGACAGCGAGAATAACAAAACTTGGGCTGGGCACTTGTTGGCATCCTGGCTCCCACTCACTGACAAGCTTTGGGACTTTGGTAAACTACTAAATCTCTCTGAGCCTTTGTTTCTTCCGTTGTAAGCTGGGAAACTCACTCGAAAGCTAATAGAGCCCAGGCTTCAGAGCCCTTGCTTGTGGAGGGTAGGTTCACATACATTCACACAAAGCATACAGAGTGTCCTAGTTGCAAGGAGTCCAGTGTCTTTTTACTCCAACTGTCCTCCTTTGGTGCAGACTCCAGCATTTTTGGCATCTGGCTGAGGGGACATTGAGTTGGGGATATGGTAGCTTTGGGTTTCGTGACTGTATTTATATGGTCTGCAATAATTTCTGTATATTATTAAGTTATTGCTGGCATCCTGGGCCAGGAATGGCTTACAAGAGCACTCCCACAGCCCATTTTCAGAGCTAGATTCTCATTTGTTTTTGAATATTCTTTTTTCTTAAAGAAAAACCATTAACATGTATTCACTTCAGGCCCTGGAAAACCTGGATCTGCCTCTGAGGATAATGATACCGACCTCATATCATTGTTTAAAGATCGGGGGATTGTTTTCCCCACTTTTGCTCTTTCTCTTCTTTTTCCTTGCCTTTCTTTCCTAAAACCATATAATAATAATAAGGCTTATCAAATCCAGGGTTTTTGAGGGTTTTTCCCCAAGACACTTTCCCTCCTCATATAAAATCGTAGGTGAAATCTTGACACGTAAAATACACTAGTAATTGACAGGATTTGTAGGAAGTTTAAATCCTCACTGTTTGGGGGAATAATCCTCTCTTTTTTATATAAGTCTCCAAAGAACCATTGTGAGCCTCAGGACTCCAGGGGTACCCAGTTTGAAAACACATGGTTTTACTCACTTCTTTCTTTTTATAATAAAAAATAACTCCAGTGACACTATGCAAACTCCCTTCTTCCCATTCTGTGTTCAGCCCACTATATCTATCTTCTTCTTCAAGTTTATGACAATAAATAGAATAGTGATAATAATTAGGTAAAGGTTAGATATAAAGCTAACTGGTATCAAAGACTTATATGTAAAAAATTAAACATTGAAAATCCTGGGAGAAAACTGGGGAGAGTCCATGAGCAAAGGAAGCTTTGGAGTGACAGCTTAACAAAGGTAGGCAATCTAGGACATGTAAAAAATCAAAACTTGTGCATGGTACATGTCCTATAGATAATGTCACTCTACAAATAATTAATTGGTGAGTAATGTATACAGTTATGACAGGGACAAAAGGTTCAGGTAAATAGAAACTGCCCAAAGATGATGACTGGGCAGCCCACAGAAGCACATGTGCATGGCCAAGAAGCTTACGGAAAAAGTTCCAACTCTCCATAGTGAAAAAAAATGCAAACTGAGTGGCATTGAACGACCACTTCGCATTCATCCAAGTGGCAAACAGTTAGTGATAATACCTATTGCTGATGGGAAGAAGTTAAAAGAACACTTTCATTCATTTCTGGTAAAAATGGCAATTGTTTCAGACTTTCAGAAAGCAATCTTGAAATATCTATTGAAATAAAAAATCAAGACCTATTTCCAGGGCCACAGTCTGACTTTCATGGGCTCTAGGAACTTTTTACCTGTACGTTTTTTTTTTTCCTGCACTAAATACACACACATAGAAAATATGAAATATACCTTATAAATGCATTGGTGTAAAGATGCCTATAATCCAGACTGGATTCATTATCCTATTCTTATTTATTTCCCCCTCTAATTTTAAAATAAATTAAAGATTTAAACATTTACCAGGTCCTTAAAGCTCTCCTAGGCCTTCTGTGCCTCATGACATCAGCCCGACTCTACTCAGAAGTTGTGTTTACTGCGACTCAGGTAAACTTCAGTGATATTCACCGCAGAATGGGTGTAGTAGCAAAGCATGGAAAGAAAGTGAAGACCTTCAACAGGCAATCATTGAATAAATTGGGTTGTACATTGTATGATCCCATCTTAGTAAAACAATCAAAGCCAAGAAGACATGTCTTTGAGTGTGTGACTCACCTGTGTCAGTTATATTTCAACCTATCAAACTTCCCTAAAACTCAGTGGTTTCAAACAGTTTTATCTGCCCATGATAACCTGTTAGCCTCATGGGATAGGCTCTGTTGGACATTCCTTTTGCTGGTCTCACCAGTGATAATTCAAGCAGGTGCAACCAAATGGCAGCTCACCTTGGGCTGGTTGGTCTGTGACAGCCTTGCTCACAAGTCTAATGGTTAATGTTTCTCTCAATGGGCCCATGTGTCTCCAGTGAGTTGGTTCAGGTTTCTTCCCATGGGAGCAGAAGTGTTCTAAAGGGAAAGAGAAGATAAGCCCAAATGGCCAACAATTTTGCAAACCTCAGTTCATATCATGTTTGCTAATGTCTCTTTAACCAAAGCAAGTGACATGATCAAATGCAGAATCAGTGGTGGGGGGGACAATGGAAGAGTGTCAATGGAGGGAGGTATGATTCATTGGGGGATACAGTCTATCCATTTCATTTTCAAGTTTCAATACTCATATTTTTCAGTAGTTTACTTTCTCATTAAATTTCAACAGATTCATTTGGCATTTCAAATCAGTCATGCTGCCTCATTCATTAAATTAGATAAACAATAGTAAAACATTTTAAGCTATAAATTAGTATAAAATACAGTTCTGTTTTTATTTGAATTGCAAGGACAATTTTACTTAAAAATGACTGAAGTTTGCAAAGGCATTAGTACTTTCTAATCAGAGCCAGATTTGTTTTTCTGTTAAACTGAGTCTTGTTTAGCTAAAAACAATTGGAGAATTTCTCACTCCATTGTTTTCCTTTGATACACATATACAGATATAAGTTTTACAAATCTGTTCTTCCTTCAGGAGACTCTACTTCAGTAAAACACACCCTCTTCTCCAAACTATCTTCCAAACAATAAGAACAAAATATGCTTTTTTTCTTGAGAATGATAAGAATAGTATAAATAGTAAAAATAGTAAATATAAATGTGAAAAAGTTAAAAAATATGAGATTAATAAAAAAAAAGTTCAGCATAGTTTAAGAGCAAAGATTATGTAGCCAGAATTCCTGTGTTCCAGTTGTGACTCTGCTCTTCTTTAGGTAAAAAGCCTTGGAGTAGTGAACTAATCCTTCTGTACAGATGGCAGGGACAGAGCACTGAAGACAAGCCTCAGAGGATAGCTCTTTATAAAGGCCAGAAAAAGAAAAAATGACAGTGAAGGACATGGTTTAGAAGTGGTCTGAGAGTCAGACAGACAAGTGTGAAGACACAGAAGGGTGGAGAAGAGTAAGTTTCAGTGAAGGTATGGTCAGCAGTGACTAAGTCTACTGGAGTCACAGAGAAAGAAGACTTAGTCAAAGTCAGCAGTCATCAGTGGCATTCTGGAAAATGAGGCAGAAGTGATAATTTTCTGACTTGAGGAGGTTCAGGGGTACATGCGGAAAAAGAAGTCCCCTTAGGTTGGATTGATAAACACGATTAGAGGGCAACATGCATATTTTCCCCCTTCCATTACCCAAGATAAAGGAGACAGGTGCTAATTAAAAGACAAAGAAGATGGAGCTAATTGGAAAAAAAAAAAAAAAGAGAGGGGAAATTGAGGAAATAATTCTCTTAAAGTATCTGAAGATTGGCATGAAATAACATGGTATTGGAAAGGAACAGTAAAGAAGGCTCCTTCTCTCCTTTTCCTGGAAAACTCCTACTCATCCTTTAAGACTCACCTCCAAATGAAGCCTCACCAGATTGTCCTAAGCCAAGTTGTCCAATCCCTTACCTAAATTGTTTGGGTACTTTGTTTAAATCTTTTTAAAAAATTCATTCAGCCTGGATGGGACTTCTGAGTGGCTCAGTGGTTGAGTGTCTGCCTTCCAGCTCAGGACGTGATCCTGGAGTCCGGGATTGAGTCCTACATCAGGCTCTCTGCATGGAGCCTGCTTCTCCCTCTGCCCTCTGCCTGTATCTCTGTCTCTCTCTCTGTCTCTCTGTCTCTCTCTCTTTCTGTCTCTCATGAATAAATAAATAAAATCTTTAAAAAAATTCATTCAGCCAAATATATGTATTTTATTTCTCCACACGTCTACCCCATACATCAGACAGAAAATTCCTCAGAGCCAGGATCTATGATTCACTCATTTCATTTATTTCTAGTACAAGGCATAGCACTAGATCTAGTACCACATTAGTAGATATCAAAAAATTAATTAATTAATTAATTAATTAATTAGCAATTGGAAAGGGAAAAGGACCTGTGTAGGGCAGAGTTACACTGAAGGAGTGGAATACAGATGTTAACACATTTGGATCAATGTTCTTTGTCTCATTATTGGGATAGAGTGAAAATGAGAGTGATGAGGTTAGAGATGGGAATAGAAGATTGAGTAGATAGAGCAAGAGACAACGTAGCCAGTCTGTATAGGATCTAAGCTAGTGATCAATAGGGTTATTAAGCTTCACTGTAGAGACCTATTAAAATGTGAAAGCATGAGTTTGTAGCACAGCCATTTGGTTTTATAGGTTTTTCCCCCCTCCTCTTAGTCTTCTGTAACCTAAGAGTAATATGAAGAAAATACTAGTAGAGCTTCTCCAAACTCAGTCATGAAAAGAAACAATTAATTTTATGTTTTGTGGAGTGAAGGTCATAGAATATCAAGTATGGATATGGACATCACCAAGTAATATGGCAGTCATGATGATATAGAGCCAAAGAGTTGTGGTTCTCTGACTAGCATTACGAAGTTTGGGATTATTGTTTTCTTTTAAGTAGTGCCTTGGAGCCAATATCAAGAATGGAAGGAGTTAGGAAGAATCAAACCAAAGGCAGAAGTGGGATGGATTTGGGTAAGAGAGACAGTAGAAATGAAAAAAAATAAATGTAGATTTTACTCTTATCTCCAAAATTTGCTTGAAGGACTTGTCAGGTAAGAGAAATATAAGCTATTGATTTATTAACAAGAAATCAAACTTTTTCCTTTTTTTCCTCTTCTAAGTTACCCTTTTCCCTTGAGACTTAGATGAAAGAACTCATTCGAGGATGATAATGAGTAACATCTCATAGAGAAATTGCACTGATGGAAAGATTGTGACATAATATTAGCATGCAGAATATCTGTTTTTAAACCCACACTCTCTCTACTACCACCATTTGCTGTGTGCCGGTTATGAGACAATAGCTCCTCCAGGATATAATGTAGCTTACTCAGGGCATTCATTCAAGCTTAAAAAACCAAACAAACAAACAAAAAACAAACAAACAAAAAAAAAGAGAGAACATGTGAGGTTAATATTCAAGTGTTAATGAGGACCTAGGTATTGTGAAGCTTACTTCATGCTAATTAAAAATAATTGCATGGTCTTAGAATTAGGGAGATTTCACAGGGGAAGGTTTCAAGGCCCCTGCTGCCTCTCTGGATTTCCGGCTTGGTTGTGCACAAGTAGTTACCTTTACAAGAATAATGAGAATCTGGGAAAACTAGGTTCTCCAACCAAATTCACTAGAGCCCGATTGAAGTTGGAAAATCAATTTCATGGTTTCAAATGAGAAATACCTCATTCCAGTAGATAAACTTATTTTTGAAAGACACATTAAGATCAGAAGGTGACTTAGTGATTAAAAGGCATCAGCATAAAGAGGGTACCTGAGACCATTCTATTCTGAGTATCACCAATTCCCATATGCCCCAGGCCCCTTTCAAGGGCTAAGAACAACTATTTATCATTTTCTGGTACAACCACGTTTTCCATTAAAAGACTTATTTATTAATTCAAGAGTAGAGTCTCCAGTAAACCAATTCTCCCTTGTTAGCATCTTGTTCCTGGTCTGTAGTAAGTGCGCAGTCCCTCTGCTATAAGAGAGCAGGAAAGTGAAGAACATTCATAAACTATCAATACCCAAAATGTCATGTTACAGCATTTACTAGCAAATGAGCTATAAAATTATTTTATGCTTCTTTCCAATTTTATATCAAATCATTAGAAGTGAACTTTTCCCTTTCCTGGCAATCAGGAAAAGACTACTTATGATGTTCCAAAGATAACCTTTATGTACGTTTTCATTTTTGACTTGTGGTTAATTTTCGGACACGTTTCATCCTTGGCTACGTCTAGAGGTCCATATGTTTCATAAGGTAATAAGAGGAAGGGTATATTCCATGTGCCCACATGTCTATCTTAAATTATGAGGTGTAGATAGGGTCAAGGAGAGCCTTCCTCAGCTCATCAGAATTAGCAGAGCTCTGAAGAACCATTGCTTGTACTATTCAGAGCACCCAGTATAAGACTTTATGCACGTGAGCCAAAAATAATTATTTATCTGGGAGATATTTCTCTTTTAAAATTAAAGTACTAGGCCATGGTGGAGAGGCATCCACATCATCTATAATTTGGAAAAGCTCCAACTTGACCCAGTCACTTGGCTCCTATGTGTCTGTATTAGTTTCCCAGGACTGCTGTAAAACGGACCACAACCAAGGTGACTTAAAAGAAATGTATTGCCTTACAGTTTCAGAGGATAGAAATCCAAAATCAAGGTATCTTCAGGGTTGATTCCTTCTGAGGACTGCAAGTGAGAATCTGTGCCATACTTCTCTACCAGCTTCTTCTTGCTGGCCTCAGATGTTCTTTAGCTTGTGGTTGGCATCCTTCCTGTGTCTTTATATTGTCTTCCCTTGTAGGTATCTGTTTCTGTGTCCAAATAGCCCCTTTATTTAAGTCAAGTTGGATTAAGCCTATTGAGGTGATCTCATCTCAACCTAACCATCTTCTACATCTTATTTCCAAATAAGGTCACTATCACAGGGAACTAGAGCTTCAACATCTTTTCAGGGGATATATTTCTTTTTTTTTTTTTTTTTTTTTTTTTTTTTTATTGGTGTTCAATTTACTAACATACAGAATAACCCCCAGTGCCCGTCACACATTCACTCCCACCCCCCGCCCTCCTCCCCTTCCAACACCCCTAGTTCGTTTCCCAGAGTTAGCAGTCTTTACGTTCTGTCTCCCTTTCTGATATTTCTCACACATTTCTTCCCCCTTCCCTTATATTCCCTTTCACTATTATTTATATTCCCCAAATGAATGAGAATATTTCAACCTATAGCAACGTCTTTTTTAAATTGTCAATGCTTTAAAAAAAGATTTTATTTATTTATTAGTGGGAGAGAGAGAGAGAATGAGAGAGAGAGAGAGAGACGAGACAGAGAGAGAGACAGAGATAGAAGCAGGCTCCATGCAGGGAGCCCGACATGGGACTTGATCACGGGACTCCAGGATCACGCCCCGGGCTGAAGGCAGGTACCAAACCGCTGAGCCACCCAGGGATCCCCTAAATTGTCAATGCTTAAAAAAATTTAAAAATAAGTAAATAAATAGTCAATGTTTATGTGAAAATAGAAGCCATGGTAGGCTTCTGTGCTTTCTTCTCCATTCCCAAGTACTTTAATATTTTAATCATATGTGAGTATATGTCTTAATTACTACTTAGCATGATATTCAGGATCTTTATTGTCATAAATGGAGGATAATATTATATATTTAAGAGATGTGAGAACAGTTTTTAAAGGGAAATCTTAATATATCCAAAAACATAAAATGTACTTATACATCAAAACCTACATATTCAAAGCTATAAGACAAATAGGGAAGAACACATATTTTAGTCTTCATTTATAGTATAGTATAACATTCATTTTCCATGTTTTTTTTTAAGATTTTATTTCTTTATCCATGAGAGACAGAGAGAGAGAGAGAGGGGCAGAGACAGAGGCAGAGGGAGAAGTAGGCTCCATACAGGGAGCCTCATGTAGAACTCGACCCCGGGACCATGGGATCATGACCCGAGCCAAAGACAGATGGCTCAAATGCTGAGCCACCCAGGAATTCCCATTTTCTATGTCAACAACAACAAAAAAAACAATAACAATAAATGGGCTACACTATAAATGTATACACTACAAAAGATTTTTTAAAATCTCTCCAATGTACATTTGAAAATATATTTTCCAAATATTAATAAAAAATACAAATAAAACAGTAATGAAAAGTGATTTGTTTTTTTGCCAAATAAGAAACTATTTTTTTCTTTCTGTTTTATTTTAAATTAGAGTCTAGCCAGTGCTGGTGAAGATGCATTCAGAGGCAAAGTTGTTGCTTTTAAGATTCTCAGGAATCTAAAATTGACTATTGGAATTTAGAGCTCACTTCATGGTGGCATGGAGGTGGTAGTGAGTACCTGACAACAGCTAATAGAATGTGGCCATTATGTATTCTGGATTACGAGCAGTTACATTAACTTCTCACACCATTGAAAGATGTCTACACAGAAGTAAGAAAGGCTCAGCATTCAGGAAGAGACTGAAATACAAGCTTACCAAAATTTGCACCTGGGGGCAAGAAAACAAGATGTTATCTTTTTCTTTTCTATTATTTGCTCCTTTTTCAAAATTCATCAAAATGTGTAGTTCTGTTAGTAATTAGAAATACCCATGTTAAAAAAAAAATGAATCTGGGATGCCTGGGGGATTCAGTGGTTGAGCGTCTGCCTTTGGTTGAGGGCGTGATCCCAGGGTCCTTGGACCACGTCTCGCTTTGGGCTCCCTGCAGGAAGTCTGCCTCTCCCTCTGCCTACATCTCTGTCTCTGTGTATCTCATGAATAAATAAATTAAAATCTTAAAAATAAATAAACATTTTAAAAAATGAATCCGTGTCACACATCCTAACAAAGACTCTCTTGTGAATTTAGCAATCTCTATCAACTTTTATTCTATTTTTCCTTTTATGTTCAAATGCCTACAATGTGTGGTCAGCATCCAAGTCCATCAAATAGTTCCTTTCCCTATAATTTGGTTCTATAAATACCACCACTCTGAAATATCTAAAAAGTCACTCAAATCTGCTCGCTAAACATATTGCCATTTTTATTTGGTTTTTGGCCCTCTTCTGTTCCCATTTTTTGCAGTAGTTCAGACTCTTCGGATGTTCTTCTTGAGGGTGTAAGTCCTCCTTTATATTCTAGTCACAAAATGAGCATTCCTTAACTGTGCTTCATCTCCCAGCACATTAGGCCAATTGCACATCTTTGCTCTTCAACCTTTTGCTTTTCCTTCTGTCTGCAAGTCAGTGATACTTCAGACACCTCATGCTGCATCTGCACCTGAACAGAGGGAGCATTTCTTCTCCTCTTTGGTAGGGGGTGGGAGGGCAGAGAATGCACGTGTTGTTTGGTGTTCTACTGATGGTTGTAACCTCAGGGCCATATGGACCTCTAAAGGCCAGTACAAACCTTTGACTTTGTGCTTCCATCTTTAGTATTCTGCTTAATACTTCTTATTAACCAACAACACTAGGAACATATTTAATGCTTAATAAAATTTATTCATTAAGTAGAGCAGCCATATTTCTATATAGTTGTGATAAGCAGAATATTGCCCCCACCCCAAGTAATCCTTGTCCTGATTGCAGAACCTGTGAATATGTTACCATATATGGCAGAGAGACTTTATGATTAAGCGAATATGCTACCATATATGGCAGAGAGACTTTATGATTAAGCGAATATGTTACCATATATGGCAGAGAGACTTTATGATTAAGTGAAGTCACATGAGATTCCCTTACATTATCTGGGTGGGCCTAATGTGATCATAGGGCTCCTTGAAACAGAAAGATGTGGCAGCCAAAGCAGGGAATCAGAGCATTGGAGTGTAGGAAGACCTTGCGTTGAAGATGCAGAAATGAGACAAGAACAGTGAGCAGGGTGGAGTCTAGAGGCTGATCCAGGTAAGAAAATGGATTTTCCCCCAGAGGTTTCAGACACCTTGAATTTAGCCCAGTGAAACCCACCTCAAACTTCTAACCTCCAGAACTCTAAGATAATCGGTCCATGTTGTCTGAGTGCATTAATGTTTGGCTATTTGTTACAGCAGCCATATGAAACCAACACAGGAGTATGTTGGCATTTTCCATTGCACCTAGTATGATGTTACGCAGACTATACCATTGTTTCAGGAAATTGAAGAACATGCTTAGGATTCACCACCTTCTGGAATTTTACATGCTATGGAATTCAGTCTGATGGGTTCAGTAGTAATATTGCTGCAAACATCTGAGATTTATTTACAAAAACATACAGTAATATGAGACCTTTTATTACTTTTCCAACAAAAACATACAGCAATATGAGACCTTTTATTACTTTTCCAATAAATCCGTGGAGTTGATGAGTCTGTTTATTTCCCCATCAGCCCACTTGCCTCTCTGTTCTTCAGCAGTGATGATGGCTCATGTGCTTCACTTCCTTCGCTGGTTGCTGCCTTAGCCCCTGTGTTCTGTCCTCTCCTCAGGCTTCCTGTGCACAAAATGTGGAATCCAACTATGCCACCACTGGGTCCAAAACTAACTGGCTGAGACATGCAGGGCAGATGCTTTGGTTAGCTCTTTTTCTGTATTAAAATGTCAATATGCTCAATGCTTTTTAGTTTACAAAGTGTGTGTGATATCACTTAATCATCACAACAACTTAGTTGAAGGAGAGAGTATTTCCTTCATTTTACAGCTGAGAAAACTCAAAGTTGGGGGGGGGGTCCACATTGTAAATGACAGAAAGGAAATCTGAATGAAAATTTCTTAATTCCTTACTCAGTTATAAAACTAATGCAATTTCATTATATCCAGGTGTCCTTGCCATTTTACCTCTGTGCCATTATTCTAGATATGTATTTCTCAAGTATATTTTTTTAAAGATTTTATTTATTTATTCATAGAGACAGAGAGAGAGAGAGGCAGAGACACAGGCAGAGGGAGAAGCAGGCACCATACAGAGAGCCTGACGTGGGACTCGATCCAGGGTCTCCAGGATCACGCCCTGGGCTGCAGGCGGCGCTAAACTGCTGCGCCACTGGGGTTGCCCCTCAAGTATATTTTTAATCATAACATAACTTCTGCACGTTATAAAGTAATATGGAAAACACAGAAAAGTACGAAGTTTTAAATTATCCATAATCTTACTGCCCAGAGATAACCACTGCTATTGTGCGGGTGCATTCATCCAAGTATATATTTTTTTCAGATGTATTTTTATTTGGGCTTTTGTATCCCAATCCCTTCTCATTATTTTGAGTGAAGTGAAGTACCATTCCACCCTTATTCAGGATTTTATTGTATTGCCTTTCAGTGTTCTACCTTTTTTTCCACTTATATCTAAATATAAATCAAGAATTGGCCTTTCAGAGTTAACTTTTTTTTTCCCCCCAGGATTAGAGCTGTGCCTCTCACAATGCATTCAGGACCCACAGCATCAGCATCACTTGGGAGCTTATTAGAACTGCAAATTCTCTGCTGAATCAGAATTTTAGGGTGAGGCCCAGGAATCTTAACAAGCTCTCCAGATGATTTTCACACATGATATCATTTGGGCTGAAATACTTGGTTTCCCATTTGTGATGAGGAGGCAAAAGCAGCTAGTAGGCCTATCGTAAATTAAAGTCAAGCACAATAACTGTCATACTTTGAAGAAAAAGAGAAGAGATTCTTGCATCCAGATTTCCCTTGTCTATAAGCCTTCAACATTTGCTCTTAGTAAATTACTTGAGTTAAGGTCTGTAGTCCTCTTTAGAGGGTTTATATGCTTACTTAGACATGCAGGAGTGAACCACGCTTCTTACCATCAGATAGTGCTTTCATCAGTTCTGATAGCTTTTCTTTCTTTTTTTTTTTTTTTTTTTTCTGATAGCTTTTCTTAAACATCTGCCATGTTCAAGGTGCCTGGGTGGCACAGTCGTCTAAGTGTCCCACTCTTGGTTTCAGCTCAGGTAGTGATCACGGGATCCCAAGATAGGGTCCTGAGATTGGGCCTCATGTTCAGCTCCTTGCCCAGTGCAGAGTCTGCTTAAAGATTCTTTCTCCCTCTGCATCTAATCTCAAATAAATAAAAAAAAAATCTTAAAAAAGAATCTACCCTGTTAGATTGTATATAGCAGAAAAGAATATATATATATATATATATATATATATATTCTAGACCCTCCTCCCCTCAAGATAACTCACAGTCTTGTTAGGAAATAAAATTTTCATATATGAAATTCAATCAACAACAGTCAAGTCCTAAATTAACTATAATCAAATATTATAGTACATGAGATGAGCAGCGAATGCCCTGGGCTGTACAGAAAGATAAGTATATTGACTAGAGAAGGTTTCCTTAAGAAAGGAGGACTTTGAGTAGGACCTAATTAATAATTATGATATTAATCATAAAAATTCCACCTATTAAATGTCTACAATGGCCCAGATACAATGGTTAAGCAGTCGGTGTTGTTGTGTCTTCCAATTCTCATTACTTCATTGCAATATACCTGATACCTATTCTCCAGATAAGACTAAAGGAAATTAGGGAATTTTGCCAATGTTACATAAGTAGTACTTTGTGGAGTAGGAATTTCAGCCCAAGTCTGTTTAATTGCAGCGCCCCGTTTCTTAGCATTTCTGCCTCAATAGTTAACTATGGTAGAAAAAGTGAATAGATTCAGAGGTTTGTAGTGTATTGCAGATGAAAATAAGTCCAGAAAAGGTGCCTGACCAGTGTGCAAGGTTGACACTGGCAAAACCAGGAGATACCTGTTAGGATTATGGAAGGTCTTGTATGCATGGGTGGTGACCTGGGATATAATACCATGGATGCTGAAAAAATCATTACATATTTTTTAACCCAATGAAAGTAATGTTTTAGGACTAGACTAATGGCATAATTTGGTGAAAAGTGAAGAGATATTTGGGTAAGACAACCAATTAATAGTGTGATTGTTGTAAACCAGATACCAGATGATAAGGAGAATGGGGGGTTTGCAGAGGGAAAGGAGAGTGACTAATGATTAAATACTAAAAAAAGAAATATTGAAGACACTAAAAGGAAAACTTTAGAATTTTAACCTGACATTGTCTGGTTCATTTTGAGCTACTCACAAAAATCATAATTATCTGGAGAGAGGTTGCAAAAAATTAGTAAGGCGGTTATAAATTGTGAGTTTAGGTCATTCTCAACTCTCTTCCCAACTACCTACACCTACCTGGTTTTCATCTTCAGCTTATTTTAAAAACATGTGAATCAGTCCCAACTACTTAGCCTTCCTCATTCAGTATGAGTACAGAGCTACTCATCCTTCTCCAAGCCTATGGCCATGACAGCCTATGTGTGCTCATGAACTTCTGAAGTCCCCTAAAATCTATAGTTTTTCTACAGGAGTTTTCTTTCTAAAACCTATATCTAATTATAGCATCTTCCTAGCTTAGATTTTAAAAATCTCCCTCACTGACTTTTATTGCAATATTTTACTTGGCATGC
The DNA here is from genome assembly GCF_003254725.2 of Canis lupus dingo. NCBI lineage: Eukaryota > Metazoa > Chordata > Mammalia > Carnivora > Canidae > Canis > Canis lupus. The sequence goes on along the minus strand of NC_064258.1, from coordinate 2,833,164 downwards.
CATTCAAAATTAGAGCAACCATAGTTTGTTATCCAAATGAGAGACTTGGGAGATTGAAACCCGGCAGGTTAATCATCACACCGGGACAAAGGACACATGAGCTCTGCATAGCTTTCCATCTGCATCCCCTTCCAGTGGCACCTTATGCATGAGTAATACCAAAATAATTAGTGAACAAGCCCTACTCGTCCTTTATCTGTGGTGCTCACATCTGTATTTGCATTGCCCCTGCCCAGCACATCATAGGCACTCAATATTTGCAGAAGGAAGGGAGGAAGGCCAATTAAGTAAGTCAAAGACTTTGAGAACTGTTTTAGTCCAGTATGTTGTTGTTGACATGAAATTGAATTTGAAGTCTAACATCTTTGGAGAGAGAGGAAACCACAGGCAGCCAAATAGGGGCACCGAGAACATGGGAGACAAAGGTGGAAAAGAGAGGTCCCAGAATCGGACCTGCCACCAATGAACAACTGATCCCAGCAGTGTGAGTTCCAGTGCACTGTGCCAAAAGGCTCCACTGCATGTGCATCCGGTGATAGCTCTTTACCAGAAATAGTTCTTAGTTTTGTAAAGAGATCTCTCAAAGTCATCAGAAATGTCACCGTGGAGCTGTTTTTAAGTCTTCCCAGTAGTATTCTAGAAATTGTGACTACAAAGGAGATATGCAAATGTCCATTTTGTACTTCTGAGAAAAGAAAATGTGTCAGGAGCATGGGAACAGAAAGGAAAACAATGGAAAAGAGCCTATAATTTAATTACATTGATGTCAGCTTTCTGCAGATACTAGATGTGATGTAATTAAAATAACTGTAACAAAATGAAGCAGGAACATTCTTTCCTTTCTCCTGAAATAAAGGAAAATTAGAAATCTCATGCTGTTTGAGGGTAATGTACACAATCTATATCAAAAAAAGTGTGTGTGTGTGTGTGTGTGTGTGTGTGTGTGTGTGTGTATGTGTCTGGTAGAGAGATTTTTCTCTTAGTTGATAGCCCAACAAAACAGCCAATATTTATGGCCTTTCAAAATAAAGTCCCTTACAACAAGGAGATGATATCTAGAAATAACTACAGATTAAATATTTTTTCAATGATTATGAGCCCTAATGGAACAAACATTATATTTATTTAACAATTTATTGATTGTTTTAGACCTTTCCCCAACTATAAAGTCATAGTAGGAACTTGCTACGTTTGTTGGGTCAGAAATGCTTATAGAGTAAGAACCAAATCATGAATTTAAATGTAGAGAAAAAGAACTCTCACTCTAACAGGAGGATACTGCTCAGCAGCTCTGGCCAGTATTTGATCGGCTGGGGGACCCATCTGGGGAACTATTTGCTCTGCACTGTGCTCATGTAGGCTGTTCTGTTCCAGCGATCTATGAGCCTTCCTGTGAAGCCTACAAACACCTGGGCCAGACGTCAAATTACTACTGGATAGATCCTGATGGCAGTGGACCTCTGGGGCCTCTGAAAGTCTACTGCAACATGACAGGTAACTGTGCCATATTTATGTTTCATGGACATTTCTTTCCTATATGTTTAGCATGAACAGTACAACTCAAGACTGTTTCTTCTGCGCCATGTTCTTATCACAACATGTAATGAGTGAAATACTGTTGTTCAGTAAAAGGGTGAAATGTATTTCTAAAGCAATAAAATCATCTACCCTGTTCTTTTTTAAAGCCTGCCTTCTGACTTGAAGAATATATAATTAACATTTTAAAATATTACCATTTAGGGGGAAAACTCAGGAAGTGAAATTGAAAGTGGGAGTCCACGGAAAGAACTGGCCCACAGAGCAGCCCCCACAAGTACCCTAGACTGATGAACTTTGGTATCACTGTTCGAATGTCCACTCTGCCCATGTTAGGGGAAGCTTAGGGACCACTCCACATCTTCCCCAGGCCCTGAAGTTACAGAAAGAGCCTTTCTGGGTACCAAAATCTCACTCTGGCAATACATGCAGCTTTCATGAAATTTATCTGGAATTCTCTACATCAAAGAGAACCTAGTTTTTCTTCACTTCCACTTAAATTTTGGGGTTATTAAATGAAACTGTGGGTTCTTCTAATACCTTATGATGTGTGAGATCTGCAGATCCCTAAGAGCAGATTTCCCATCAGATGCTTAGTAATGCCTTTCCCTCCAAAGTAGAAGAGTGTGAGGCAGGCACTATTCACTGGCCCCAAGAGAGGATCAGTATTTGATGGAAACTCCTGAAGTATTTGACTATAACAGTAATGATTATCTGACACTACTTATGGTGATTACTACATGACCTGTCTACTGTGTGTCAAGCATTGTGATAAATTCTTCACTCAGACTACCTGGGCTTGCATCTTGGCTCAATCAGTCACCAGATATATAATCTTGGGCACCTTATTAACTTTATTAAACTCAACAAGCCTCAGTATGTTTGTTTATTAAGTGGATTAATAATATCTATCAAAAATAATAATAATATCTATCTCAGAGCATTATTATATAAATAAAATAATATACACGTGGTTCTTCACATATTGTCTGACACATGGTAAACATTCAGTAAAGGTTACCCAGGAGTAAGGTATTATTATTTTTTAAAATGATTAGAGAATTAAATATCTTGCTGATATTATTCAGATAAGATTCAAACACAAATCTGTTTGGGGCTAATGGTTATTAAATCTGGCAATGCGTTAGAATCATTTATGGGGTTTTTTTCCTTATTTTTTTGTTTTCCATTCATGTTTATTGTCTCTACTCTGAAGAATTGGATTCAGTAGTTTGTTTATTCACAACTTTCCAGGGAACTTCCTGGGTGTAAGGGCAGGGAGAGACCCAAGAAAGTGACAGGCCGGGTTGGTGGATGGCAGTTTTAATAAGCAAAGGGAACTTATATATAAGGATTGTCTTGAGGGCAGCATAATCCTAACAGTATGTAAACAGGCCTCACCTGGGGTCAGTCATGCTGACTGAGGACATACCATATGGTGTCCTCAACGCCACACCACCATTCCAAATCTATGTCCTGGGAGCAGCCTCCAGGAGAGAAAAAGGTAAGTGGAACCCCATTCCAAGGACAGGAGAAGGAATGATAAGCCTCGGAGTGCCTGGGTTCAGCTCCAGGTCATTCGACAGTCATGTCTTTTCAGTGATGTTCCCCAACATAGGTGCGAAGTGGGAATAAGATTGTGCCACTGGAAGGGAGAACCCTCACCAGTGTCGTAGGTAAGCAGACCCCATGGAGAACTTCCAGCAATATCAGGAAACCATGCATGGCCCAGAACAGAAAGGAGAATGTTGAGGACAGGAATATAGTATGGAAGGCCTGTAGAGAAAAAGGTAAAATGGAGCTATTCTCCCAAAAATATCCTCCTATGCCAAGAACTCTAAGGGTGTGTTAGAAAACAAACAAATTTGTTTCTCCTAATATATAAAAAAAATATGATTATAGTTTAAGCCAATACTCTTATGAGCAATCCAGACAGTGAAGAATACAGTACCATTTTCTTCAGTTAGAATATTTTTCTCTTATCATCCAAGATAGTTATGAACATCAGTGTGTCAGGGACCACTGAAGGCCAGCAGGCATTCTTTGGCCTTTTACCACCCATCGACCCTTCCTTCATCTGGAAAGAACATGAACTTGACATCATTAGGACAGTATGGGACCACATAGCTTGGTTGAGGCTGTTGCAGTTCCAAGAGATATATGTTGAAGAAGAAGAGGGAATGACAGCATGAGCAATTCTATGAAGTCTTGATATATCATCACTCTATGTCAGGAGGAAGCGTGTATGCATTTTACTTTATAACATTTCTATTAAAGAATAGAGCTGTCCCACTACTCAGTGGCTCCAATGTAATTGGGACTTGTCACTATTGAATATATCCCATATTTTAAAAATGGGCGCAAGACATTTTTTTCTGGGGAAGAAGTAATGTATTGGCAGTGATCAACCTTTTTTTCTTTCTTTTTACAAATGGGGTGCGATGGGGGAGAGTTTTAAGCTTGTACAGACATAGTGAAAAATTTAAGAAGAGGGACCTCACTGACAGGTATAATATCTGTTGTAGATTTAGGTAGAAACCAAAGACACTGTTGAAAATTACTTCTGATTTAGATCTGTTCTTGGGAATCCTAAACTTTTAATTCCATTGCTGATTTAAAAGATAAAAGGAAATTAAAACACAATTAATTTAGGGCCAAAAAGAAGAAGGGAGTCTCCCTTGATTTTTGGAGAAGTTCCTCCAAATAATCATGACCACACCACTGTCCACTGATGTCTCCAAGTTTTATTTATTGTTTGTTTAATGTTATCAAATAAGTAACATATTCCTTATCCTCATTGTTTCATACTGAATCCTAAGGGAGGACTTGAAGTGTGTCCCTTTTAGAATATTTTGTTGTTAGATTCAGTTCACAATCTCAATTTGTTGATATCTTTTGGTCACCCCCAACTAGCTTTTTGTTACAGTCTTAATCTCTTCTTCACAATACCTCTTGCAAACCATCCTTATTTTCATCCCAATTCCCAATAAGAGTTTATTTGAAAACTAAACACACACCTACTATATGATTTTGCAATTGCACTGTCAGGCACTTACCCCAGGGGAATGAAGACATGTTCACACAGAAACCTGCACGAAGATGAGCATTGCAGACTTATTCATGATAGCCAAAAACTGGAAAGGACCCAGATGCCCTCCAGCAGGTGAATGGTTAGACAGACTTGGTATGTCCACACCATGGAATACTCTTAACAATAAAAAAGAATGCACTATTGATCCAATGCAACAGAAATAAATAAATCTCCGGAGAATTACACGGAGTGAAAAAAATCCAATCTCAAAAGATTGCATACTCTCTGATTTCATTTATATAAAATTCTTGGAATGACAGAATTATGAAAATGGAGAGCAGATTAATGGCTGCTGGCAGGTAAGGAGGGATGGAGTGGGAGCAAAGTGAGCATGGTTGCAGAAGGACAACACAACACGAGGGACTGCTGTGGTGATAGAAGCGGTTAGGGTCCTGACTGTACCAGCTTCACTATCCTGGTTGTGATGCTACTGTAGTTCTGCGAGGTGGTATCATTGGGAGAAGTGAATGAGAGGGACAAGAGACTTCTCTGTATTATTTATCATAGCTGCATGTTCCATCTATATTACCACAGGAAAAATTTTAATTAAGAATATATAATACACACCAAAAAAATTCCCAAAGACTCTGCATTTTTTCACAGTCTTTATGGGGGGCGGAAATAATATTTAAGCATACCTCTAGGATCCTTTTTTATAGATTTTTTACTTATATATCCACTCTGCATCAGGAACTGCACCATGTGAGAATAAGTGGATACACTAAACCTTCACAACTAATAATAAAACACATGTTAGAAAAGCAAACAAACAAGTGATTTTTTTTTTTCTACAAAGAAAAGTAATGGAATTCTGAGGAGTGATTTATTTTGGATGCTGGATTTTAGATAATGCCTCTCTCAGGAAGCAACATTTTAGCCAAAATCTAAAGTACGAAAAAAGACAAAGCACTCAAGAAGGTGAAGAGGGGCAATGAGCCCTATAACATAACTCCCCGGGGCGTGAAAGAGATTGTTTCATTCCAGGAAGCTGAAACCCCAGTGGTTGGACCTGGAGCACAGTGAGCCCCAAAGAAGGATTCAGAGTGAAGTCGCCAGATGGGCAGAGTCAGAGCACACCAGGCAGAAAGGAGGGCAATGTGTGTGGGGAAAAAAAAAAAAAAAAAACAAAAAAAAAACAAAAAAAAAAAACCAAAAACACCTGGGGTGGGAATCCACGGAGAAGTTTTAAGGAGGAGAATGAGAGAGTCTTGTTTAAAACTACTCTGGTTGGGATGAGGAGGGGGCATGAGTGGCAGAATGGAAACACTTAGACCAGTTCTGGAGTTTTTGTCAGAGTCCCAGGAGGCATCATCCTTTCCCAGAACTAGAGTGGTGACAGTGTAAGTGATGAGACCGAGATGAAGTTTAGATCTATTCTGAACGTAGAATTGTCAGGGTGGATGACAGGTTGGGTGAGGATGGCTAAAGACAGTTGTCAAGAACCAGTCCCAAATATATGGATCAAATAACCAGGTGAATTACAGTGCCACTGGGAGATGTGGAAAATTAAGGGAAGAACAGAGTTAGAGAAAATTCGAGAAGTCATGTTAAGCGTAGTTAAATGTGAGGTGCTATGTACCATCTAAACTGAGATGCCAATTTTGCAATTGAATAAAATCTAACAAAAGACATTTGAGTTAGAGATATAAATGTGCTCATTGTTAGCGTATGAATATGTGAGAAGCATAATATCACTTAGGGGTTGATGTAAACAGAGGAAAGGCATCTCCGGAATGAGCCCCCCAGAAGTCAATAGAGACCAGGTCTCTGGTGATGAAATGGTGTGTAAGTGTGTAAGAGGGTCACTGAGGGTAAGTGGAGGAAGAGTGTCCAAGAGCATTTGGGGGAAGGGGGGGGCATCCATGTGGATGTTGGAGTGACTGCTCGGGGTCTAGAGAGTGATAAAAGTTTTCAGGATGGAAAGTGACTCTGAATCAATGCAAATGTCTATAACAAATGAGGCGATGCGCCTAAGTAGGGCAAGTATCAGCAAGCAGAGTGTGGGGAATGTGATATGCCTGGAAGTGACCAACCTCCCAAAGGGCCTGTGTAGACGACTTTAGGAAACCATAGAATAGGCAAGTATCCTGGACTCAGAGGCCAGCAAAATCTCCCACCACACAGCTGACTCATGAGCTGAGTCTTGAAGAACCAGGTGGGTGTTGTGGGCCCAGGAAAGGGGAGAAGGAAAAATCGACCAACTCACAGCAGGCTTTGTGCAGCATGCAAAGCAACTGAAATGTGATCGTGAGGGAAAAGCAAGCTTGTGATGATGCTGTATTTTCAAAGCATGACTTTGGCAGCTGTAAGATTCTCCCAAGGAAATGTAGACATACAACAGGGACACAAGTGAGAAAACCCCTATGTTTCACTCCAGGAATTAAAACTGAGATTTAAGGTGGCGGCAGTCAGGGAAAGGAAGTGATGGATTTCCTGGATTTTTAGAAAGTCAAGTTGGCAGGGTTGTGGCTGTTCTGATGAGAGCTGAAAATGCCCAGTTTCTGTCCTTGGGTAATTCCAGGAGGTGCAGCACAGAAGGCCAGGGGCAGATTAGCAAAGGACCGTAGCCCTAACCCAAGTTGGGTAGAGCTGCCCCAAAGCAGGTACTGCACAAATCCCCAGGGGCGTTTTGCGTAGGTCAGTTCATCTCTTTGTCTAGGTTTCTGGTTTCCTTGTAAATGGAGTGTAGGAGTTGGAATGGGAGGATCTCTACACTGCTCCCATTCTAAAAAAAAAAAAAAAAAGAAAGAAAAAAAGAAAAGAAAAGAAAGAAAAGAAACGAAAGAGAAGAGAAGAAAAGAGAAAAGAAAAGAAAGAAAAGAAAAAAGAAAAGAAAAGAAAAAAGAAAAGAAAAGAAAGAAAAGAAAAGAAAAGAAAAGAAAAGAAAAGAAAAGAAAAGAAAAGAAAAGGAAAGAAAAGAAAAGAAAAAATTCTATTATTACCATGGAACACAAAAGAAAAATACAGCAGTCTACCTACAGTCAAATAATCTAGAATCAGAATTCTCTTATCTCAAATAAGCTTGAATTTACTCATTTCTTGGCTGAATTTGACATAAATTGGCACTCTTCATTTTTTTATCATGAGGCAGGTCTTCTACTCTGCAATTCTTCTTGTGACTATCTGCAGTTCAGGGCTATGTCGCTTGGAAATTAGGGGGTGTCCTAAATGACAGAGCATCCCAAGTACTGTGCAGTTGGTACTGAGCAAAGAACGCATTCCCTGAATCCCCTATGGAAGGATGCATCACTCTCCACGAGCCAGAGCCCGGGTTTCTTTTGTAAGTCTTAGGGCACAAAAATGTACTCATTGTTATCCTCCTTCTCCACTTTCATCCTCTCTCTGAGAATCTGCTGTTGTAAATACAGTTCTCATAAACATAAAATATCATTTTTTTAAAATATCAATTTTTTAAAGACCTTCTTTATTCATGAGAGACACAGAGAGAAAGAGAAGCAGAGACACAGGCAGAGGGAGAAGCAGGCTCCCTGCGGGGAGCCCGATGTGGGACAGGATCCCGGGATCCCAGGATCATGCCCTGAGCCAAAGGCAGATGCTCAACCACTAAGCCACCCAAGCATCCCAAAATATTAAATATTTTAAGTATTTACCTCTGTTACCTGTACATTTTTTAACATGTAAGCTTCTATTTCTGTTTTTAAGATGTTTACCAACATCTTTTCCTAGAGACCTCCAACTTTGGTATTTAAAGCTTCATTTGGTTCCCCCCCACACCCCATGATTAATAATAAGAGTAAATAAAGATACATCAGCCGTTATCCTCAGAAACGTACTCCTTTATCCCTAAATCAAAACCAGCGCTTTTCTTAATAATCTGTACTCTAATCCACGCTCTTTTTAACTCTCTTTGCATTCATGTTTAATTTTTAAAAATTTAAGTAAGCATCTGTGCTGTAGTGTGTGAAGTTTCAAGTCCAAATAAGGAGCACCTCCTGTATTCTTCCTAGCATGAGTTTTGTAGTTTTATCAAAAAGCCATTAAGCTTGTTTACATAATTTGTGCTTTATAAAGCCCTGGGATTTAGCTGATCAAATTCTATTATCCTCTATAATGGTAAAAGCTGTTCATGTCTTTTTAATCTAATATTTATAGAGAGCTTGTTACTCAAGTTCCTAAGCACTTGCACTCAGTAATATCGTTTTATTTATTATTATGCTTCTCAGAAGTTTCAGTAGTGAAGTGCAGGCAGCAAGGAAATGAGTCTCTGCATAGAGTGCGTGGGTTCTAGTGGGAAGTATCATGAACCCCCCGCACCTCCATTCCCACGTACATATCCTACCCTCCAGCAAAGCAAAGCAAAGCAGTTCCTTCTCTACCATATTCATTTTCTAAGCAGTTTACACACTATTATCTCACCATTTCCATCGGTCAGGAGTCTGCCACAGGTGAGCCATCCCGTGCTCAGGATCTCCAAGGCTGAAATGAAGGGGTCAGCAGGGCTGCCATTGCCCCTGAGACTTAGGATCCTCTTCCACGTTCATTCAGGTTGTTGACTGAATCCAGTTCTTTGTGGCTTTAAGACCAAGGGCTCCATTTTCTTCCTGGCCCTTGGCTCTGGATTGCTCTCAGCGCCTTGAGGCTGCTCCCAAGGCCCAGCCATGAGTCCCTCCCACAGCCTGACAGTTGTTGGATCTCTCTGGCCTCCAGACTGTCTTTCAAGAGCTCACTTGATTAGGGCATGCCCACCCAGGATAATGACCTATTGGATTAACTCAAGTCAATTGATTGGGGACCTTGCTTACTTGTGCACAATCTCCTTACCTTTGCCAGGTAGAGTGTGACCTAACTGCAGGAGAGTCACCCTTCGTATTCACCGATCCCACCCACAATCAAGGAGTGGGGCTCATGCAGGGAGTGTATGCCGGGTGGGTGGCAGGAATCTTGGGGCCATCTCTGAACTCTTCCTACCACACCGAGCTCTGTACACCTCTGTGTAGTACTCAGAAATCTGGCTACGTGTATTCTTACCTTCTGAGTAACGGTGCCGCGTTTAGTTTGTAAGCCTTTTTTTTTTTTTTTTTTTTTGTTATTTGTCTTCTAGGGTTTTTAGTGTATTCTTCAATATAGGAAATTTTGAAAACGCAAAAATAAATAAATAAATAAATAAATAAATAAATAAATAAATAAATAAAAATAAAGATTGCTTAGCAGCTTCAGATGTGAATTACCGGCATAGGACAGGTGTCATAAAGACTTCGTATTGTATAACTGAAGCTACGTTTATTATGGAGAGCATTGAATGCCAGGCGCTATTCTAGGTAGGTTACACACATTAATTCATCCATCATCCAGGACTTCACAACCACCCCACAGGGTAGGTGATAATACCTGCTTCCCTTTTTGGGGGGATGAGGAAACTAAAGCTGAGAGGTACTAGGTCCTAAGTCACACAGTAAATCTCGGTAAGTTATGGAGATTGACTTCTTAGGATTGTGTGATTCAGAGCCAGAGTTCCAAGTTACATGTGTGTGCATGCGTGTGTGCTTGCGCATGTGCACGGGAGCGCACGTGTGGGGTGCGTGGGTACGTGTGTGCGCGGTTACATGTGGGCATTCAAACACTACTCCTCATTTTGGATTCTGTAGTATGGTCTGTAATATGATCTCGGAAATGAGCACCTCTTGTTCATATCTTTTCATTATCATTATCATCAAAACTTCCGTACCCAGCTCTAATTCATTATCTGTGGTTTGGACAGCATTTTTGCGGTAAACTATTTACTTCTTAATTGTCCAACTAATGCCTTGGGGTTTGTAATCAGAGAACACATTTTAAATGAAATCAACATCTAAACCATTAGGCCATTATTATCAATTTTAGCTCTAAATTCAACTACGAGTTAATATGATTTTCCGAGAGCTTTACAGGATAAGTTGTGTATTTCCTATCTGCCTAGGTTAGTCATCCCTTAGGGTTTGAGCCCGACTTTAGGATAATTAAAATTCTATCCCCAATATGTAGTTACACTGTCAAGGTGTAACGTCTTACACTGAATCTAACAAAATCTGGTGTGAGAATATAACAGGATTAAATGGAATTGTATTGGAGATCATCTGTAATATTTAATGTGATTATAGTGCCTTATTCTCCCCCCCCTCCCTTTTTTTTTTTTTTGCAAGGAAACCAGCTAGAAATGAGGACACACACAGCTCCCCTATTCTCCGTTAGGCTTATTAACATTCTCAGACCAGGCGCTACTACGCTTCCAATCCCTTGGTGTTCCCACATGTCATGAACTATTTCTCTGATGAATTCCTGGCCTAAAGTGTAAGCCTCAACACACTGGCTTCTTCCATTTTATTCCCTCTGCTCATTTTTATTTTTTTCTCATCACCAGCTTTTTCTCTCCCTTTTCTGCCTCCTACCCCAGTGCACCTCCTCTGTTGTTAACCTGCACATAGAATAGCTCTCCTCTGTGTCTTCTTTCAGGCACATCTTCTCCTCTCCGCCGACCTCTCACAAACTGTCTTTGTTAAAAAACCTTTGTAATCACTCAGCAACTCCTGCCTCACGCGCTCAGCTATTTCAGTTCCTCACAATCAGTATAAATCTTTGAATTCAATTCTGTTCATACAGCTTCAATTGAAAATCTAGGAACCAACTCACTGATCAAACACAGTCTGAAAAGAGAGCTCTCCCCCGTAACTGATTACCCACTTGGCCCAAGACTCCCTTCTGGATTCATACTCTTATTCCACAGATGGCTTCCACCTGCCAGGCTTTCTTTCACATCTCTTCATTGTGTGTCAGTCATAGTGATAGGTTAATACTACAAAAGTTCTCAAACGGTTTTTGAACTTACATCAAGAAAATGAAAGGAAAGCTATTGGAGGTCGGATGAGGCCTACGCAACAGGCCAGAGTCCAGGAGGGAGTGCAGGATGCCATGAAAAATCAAGAAGAAACAGCTGAAGAGTGGTAACCAGCACCTTGGGGTCACCTCTGGAACCTCCAAGATGGTACCCCACGTGCAAACTCACCCAGTTCCAAATATTTCTACACACCTACCTCGATAGTCTTTTGAACACACTGCCTTCTGGTGCTCTGAAAGCAATGCCTTTGCTATTTGACTCCCCCATCCCTCCTCAAGTGCCAGGCTCCCCATTGTCTATGGCCAGGGACTGGTGTGGGTTCCTCTGACATTTGGGGTCTGAGGCTCTCATCTAGTCCACTGTAATCAGCTTGTCCGTCAGGCAGGACGGGGAGGAAAACTCCTTGAGAAATCCAATTAAGGTCAGCTCGTTGCTTTCTGTCTGACTTAAAGCCAGTACGTGTGGGTTTCTCTCTCCAAATCCTACCTTTTTCAGCTTTCTGGGTCACCTTTCATTTCTTCTGAGTAAATCAATTTCCATATCAGAAGTTCCTGGCAATTTTGTTGGGAGAATCTCCTAAAGCAGCTAATTTCTTTCTTTCTTTCTTTCTTTCTTTCTTTCTTTCTTTCTTTCTTTCTTTCTTTCTTTCTTCTTTCTTTCTCTTTCTTTCTTTCTTTCTTCTTTCTTTCTTTCTTTCTTTCTTTCTTTCTTTCTTTCTTTCTCTTTTTTTTTTTTTCATCTTATCTTGGCCTAATCGATGCAACCAGGAAAGTTAAAATAAACTGCACCAATACTCCATGTTGCCTAAACTGGCAGATATTGGGATATTCCTGAGACTGACAAACTAGATGCTCTGAAGCTCATCGGTGCCCTACAAGTGACTGCCACACCCCGGCCTGTGTCGCATTTGTGAAGAGTGAGAAAGGAACAAAGTTGTCAAAAAGTTGTCTTTATTGCATGTATGGGCAAAAGACTCTCAGGGCTGACCTCACATCACATAATTAGTAATCCCATGTCCTGTTTTTACTCATATTTTTGAGCAAAGAAAATCAACATTAAAAAGTGAAACTAGGCAAGAACTTGCTACATCATCATCATCATCATCATCATCACTATTGCTTCTTCTTTGCTTGTCTAGACGTCTGTTTTATTCTGTCTTCACTGGAACCGTGTTTGCCCCTTGTTCTAAGCCCTCTTGACTGGGTCTGGGTTACAGAACATGACAAGGTGGCAGGCTTTGGGAGGTCAAGGGAGTCCCTTAGCGGGCCCAGACGTGGAGGTGACGGAGGTGAGAGTGTAGAGAGTGCTGAGACAGGTCAAGCACAGAACAGAACCTGACATATTCTGTAAAACCATCATGGGTATCTTGCTGGTGTTTCAGTCTCCAACCCGAACCACTGTCTGTGTCTGGGGCACGCCGTCATCGTGCAGCCTCGCCTCACCACGCCAGTGCCATTCGGCTGAGAATTTCCTCCTCCCTCCCTGTGCTGGATCTCGTGCTTCCCACTTTCCACGTCTTCCTCCCTCTGCTTTCTCTGTCTCACTCTGGTACAGCACACCTGCTGGGTGCTTCATGTTCCTTTAGCACAGCCTACCCCTCTCTCTGGAGTTTGGAATATTCTTTTTGTCCCCGACATTCTGAAATTTCACAACATGCCTTTCACGCTGGCAACTCTTTTCACTTCTTTTCATTGCTCTGTCTGTGATTTGGTCTCTTCTGATTTCTCCCGTCTTTCTAGAATGACTCTTCATCATGGATTTCATCAGAGAGCTCTTTTTTTGCTCCCGAAAAGTTCCTTTTGAGTGGCATTCTAGCACTGCTTCACCAATGCACAACTTTTTCTTGCATCTCAAGGATAACAAATATCTTTCTTTACTCCTTGGTTTTCTCTAAATCTCTTTATTCTCATTTTTTTTTCTGATTTCTAGGCTCCACAGCAGCTTTCCCCAGATTGCTAATAATTATTAGCTATGTGTTTGTTATTTAGAGTGGCAGGGTCCGGTTGACTTTAAACTTTCTTCTATGGTAGAGTCACCACATGTCCTCCGCCCAGCACAGCCCCATTGTAGCTCTCCTGCTCCATGTAGTCATTCATGGCTCTCCCTTTTACTCTCACATATGTAGATTATGTATACATATAATATACACCCTGACTTTAATTTTTTAGGAGGGAAAAAAGCTAAATGCCAGTGTTTATTCACCATCCTAACCTGGAAACCCTTTATTCATTTTTAATCCCCCAATTTAATACCCTAGAAACAAATAGATTTTCAAAACATGACTTCTAAATTTATTGAACTCTATAAATTTTAAATGTTATTAATGTTTCCCTTTTATTGAAAGGATGTCATCATTTTTAGTGCTTATGACCGATTCTCTACAAGAGGTAACGTGATAGATGCTTTCATCTATAGCATTCCACTTATCCATTACAATAACCCTGAGACATATTAGTGTTCTGATGTTGAAGACATATGAACCGAGACATGGACAGGTTTTAATATTTTCAAAAAGCCAGTGAGTGTTTAAACATATTATCATCTATGGGTGCATCTAAGACAATTTACAAAGGCTATTTACATAAAGAATATAGGTTCGAATGAGACTTTCTTGTCTTTTAATGGCCTAAATTTATCACTTTTCCCTTTTAATGGACTGACACATTCTGAGAAGCCCCCGTTCTTGTAATTAAAATAATATAAATTACTGTTAGCAGTAGTAGTTTAAACATTTCTTTCCATTTCTGACTAACCAGAGTCTAGGCTGTGATCCAGGATGACTGCCTTGTTCACTAATGAATCCAGCAGTGTCTGTATATAGTTGGCACTAATAAATGCACAGCTGTGAACAGACCTATGCCACTGTGGCTCTTATAGTAGATAGAGGTAGCCAGCAGCAGTTAGAGATAACCAGGTAAGCATGAGTGACTTCATCTAACTCAGTACTAGTTAACAAGCGTGAGACAAGTCTGCCCCTCTTACGGTTAGAAGACAGATATTTATTAGCAGTGGGCTCAAAACTCGTCTATACAACCTGTTCTGTAAGCTTGAAAGTCCAAGCTTTTTGTCCCTGTACATGCTCCAGCTGCTTGGAGTGTGGACGTTTTTCCTAGACCAAATATGAAAACATTCCAGAAGCAGAAGCATGGTTGAGTTTATTTTATAATTGGAATCAGACAGCCAGAATCCTCTAATTCGATGGCTGAAACAGAATGATTTAAGATTCCAGCCTCAGTCACCATTATGAAAAATAATAAAAAAAAGTCAAAGTTTCCCTAGACTATTCTCTATCCTTTTGATACAGGAATAGGGAGAGTCTCTAAGTTATTTTCACCAAATCACCTTAGGCGAACACCATTAATTTCACTGATTAAAAAACCCCATCACCCATAATGTCACTTGCAATTCAATTTATTTATGCTCATTAACAAAACATGAGGTCTTGAGCAGAGATAAATATACCTTACACACTTGTACTACCCACCTGTGAAATGCGGTCTTTTAATAAAATATTAGCCTCCCTCCTACGGAGTGTAGGTTCTTGTATAGGTCAACCATTGGGTGCCAACCATCTCATATGCATGGAATTATATCAAACTATCTTTGTGGATGTATTTTAAGAGTAAATTACAGACCCCAAAACACATTAATTAACTGTCCAGGTTGCCTACCAAGTACTTGTAAAAAGGGAATTATGTCAACAAAGTCATTAAATTTGGAGAAAATTTGCAAAAGATGGTTCACTAATGACATTACTGGGTTTATTCATCCAGACCCTTGAATCGCTCTTGCTAATTACTACCTGCAGCTCCAGGCCAGTGTGAAAAATATTTTCCTTTACATTTTGTGTCATTCCTTTCTTCTTTCTCATGGCCTTATTTTCAGAGCCTTCCTGAATGTTCTTCTTTGAACAGAAGAAGAGAGATCTAATATGATTCTAACATATTAATGTAATATGTTACTTCCTCCAGTGTCTCTCCACTTTGAAAGAACAACCAGAGGAATCCAAATACAGGGAAGATATCCTCAAACAAAGCACTTTCAGATGCTCTGAAAGTCATTCTTGTCCATTGCCCCCGTTCTGCTTGTCGATACAGAAAATCATAGTCCGAATCGTTTGTAAGGGCTCTGTCATGTGAAGTTTTTGTTTGTTGAGAGCTGGCAAGCCACTATTTTTATTAACTACTCTGTCTTACTTTTGTGTCAATATCTACTTTATAACAAGTCTTTCTTTGTTGTCTGCCCCTCACTATCCCATTCCATACACAAAAGCTAGAGGCAGGTAAGATTAGGGACAAAATTGAACTACATAGACCATAGAAAAACACAGTATGCAGTAGAATAATTACTCTCTGGAAAGCGAATTACTTGCTAGCATTATATTCCCAACACTTCCATTCTCCTCAAGTTCTCTCTCCACATTGAAAGCTCTAGATTACTAAAACATTCAGATTCCCCATGTATAGTAATTTCTAATACTTTGAACCCCTAATCTTCATTTCTTTTTTTAAAAATATTTTATTTATTTATTCATGAGAGACATAGAGGGAGAGAGAGAGGCAGAGACACAGGCAGAGGGAGAAGCAGGCCCCATGCAGGGAGCCCGACATGGGACTTGATCCTGGGTCTTCGGGGTCACGCCCTGAGCTGAAAGCAGGCGCCAAACTGCTGAGCCACCCAGGGATCCCCTTCATTTCTATTTGAAAGTAAAAGACTCTAACTCCAACATAACCTGTCTTACCTCCATTGTGGCAACACATCGTTAGGGTCCGTGTATCATTAGGCTGTGATAAGGACCCAGGTAGCTCAGAAGCTTCTGTGGATGCTGAGATTTTTGTCATCACGTTGTTATTCTACATGGTACAGTTTGAGTTGTGGGTAATTACAATCTTGCTTGGATATTTTTGGTTAGTAGTGGAAAGGAAAAGGGGCTAATAGCCACTTAAAAGAGAAGATTAGAAAGGAGTTGGATTTGGAGGAGATTTGTTGTTAAAACCCATGGTATTTTCTTTCCCCCATTTCGAGCCCCTGGGCAGAAACCTCATAAAAAACATTTGGATGGACTATCATGGCCTCAGTGAGCATCTGACTCTGTTGCAATGTCATTAAGACGAATTTTTGGTGCTAGTTCAATTTGCCTTTAGTTCTGTGGACATGGACCTATTCGTATTGATTGCTCTCCCTTTTATAGTAATGGGATGAAAGAAAGAGGAAAATGATGTCCAAAAGTAGTCAATGTGTTAAGGCTTTCTTTTTCAGTGCTCCTGTCTAGTAATGTTTTAACAGGCTGCAAGTCTATTAAAGATGTTCCTCGATGATAATAATCTTACTTTAAAGGGGATGCAAATTTCATGTGTCGTAGTGGGAAAATATTCGGTGTGCAAATGATTCCTAAAACATAAAAATCATGCAAATTTTATAAGTATGCAAATCCAGTTTCTTTTAACAAAATTACAAAAAGACACATTTATTTATATCACACAAGTGTCATTTTCGACGTAAATATAACTCTTCCAGCATTTGCCTTTCATAAACCTTGTTACCTTCACAAGAAATTCAACTCTGCTTTCTTAGTTTCTCACTGCAATTATTTGAGAATATTGAATATCTTTAATAAATTTACAGAAAAAATCGGTTCTGAAATATCTTTCAAATCCATCTCTTTTAACATAATCTTTAAGTCACCACTTGGACTTCCCAGTTCCTTCAGTAGATCCTTATTTGATGTGGTTCATAATCCCTTTCTAATTCTGCTCATTAGCCTTTTATTTTTCAATTTGAATAACTATGATTTGAGTAGTGGCAATTTTAGTAGTAGCTGTGATAGAGTTCTCTATAAGACATCAGACAGAGCGTGAGTCATTTCCCACTCAAATCAAATATCTATGTTTATTATTCTGTTATCCCCTGGGTACAATTTTTAGAATTTTAATGTGTTTACCTAAGTTTATGTAATTTTTTATCACTTAACTAATATTTCTTAGTGTGTATTATGTGCTAGGCATTGGGGATGCAACAGAAAACATATCAGACATAACTTCTATTTGTGGGGAGCTTATGGTATTTTAGGTATATATAAAATTATTTCAAATAATCTAGCATAGTATTATATGAGTAGCAAAGTTTATTTCTATTGGAGACATTGAATTATTGAAATGAGAAAAAGTTATAAAGTTATTACAGTGAATGTATATATTAATTTACAGCAATTTCTGAGACAAATAATTTATTACCTTAAGTTGGAATTTCCCAAACTTTAGTGATTTGGTGACCATCTTTACAAATTTCGCAAAGCCCACAGGTCACCAATTTATTTATTTAATAAATACTTTTGTCTTTCAATAAGCTTATGTTTCTTTCTTTTTTTTTTTTTTTTAGATTTTTATTTCATTTATTCATGAGACAGAGAGAGAGAGAGAGAAAGGGAGAGGCAGAGACACAGGCAGAGGGAGAAGCAGGCTCCCTGCAGGGAGCCCCGATGCGGGACTAGATCCCTGGACCTGGGGTCACTCCCTGAGCTGAAGGCGGATGCTCAACCACTGAGCCACCCAGCC
The DNA here is from genome assembly GCF_003254725.2 of Canis lupus dingo. NCBI lineage: Eukaryota > Metazoa > Chordata > Mammalia > Carnivora > Canidae > Canis > Canis lupus. The sequence goes on along the minus strand of NC_064258.1, from coordinate 2,815,151 downwards.
GTCCCAGCTTATATTTCTTTAACTTATTATCTGAAGCAACCAAAATCATAAAATTTTGTGTTTAATACACTCAAGTGTTTCTTCCTAATGTGCTGTTAAAATACATTGTGGTTATGACAGGAACTAGTGTAATATGATACGATGCTTCTCAAAGTATCAGAGATACATGCACTTAGGGAAAGTCTGGCTTAACAAAACCCTTGTACCTAATTTAAAATCTTCTTTTTGTGAAACTATTGACTTGTATGGCCTTGAAGCAAAAATCGTAACTAGCACAAGCCACACATTTTCAAAATCTAATACCTTACTTAAGTCCAAGGAAGGCTTAGGCATGAGGACTTTATTTTAAAACACAAATATTGTAATTTGGTAGTAAATGATAGACCTGGATCTTAATCTGTTATTTTGCTAGCAGTTTATTCATGTTGGCCCCAGTGTTCATTACCCACAGCTGACCTTCAGACATTCTCCTTCTGTCCTTCTGACCATAACTCTGATTTAATGTTTGATGAGCAATGACTATAATCTGTATCTTTGTCCAAGAAGAATACAAGCTGTCGCAGTCCATTCTAAAGTGGCCCCTACTCCCAGCCCTGCTAGTTCCCTCCATAGCACTGCCCTTTCCATTCTCTCCTCTGCCTTGCCCCTTACCAAACCTACAGTCCTGTGCACCAAGTAATGCTTTTAGACTCTCACAAAACTTTGAGCTAAAGAGAATTTTCATCACCTAGTCACACTCCATTTGACAGATGAGAGAACTGACACTTCCATCTTGACAGTCTCAGCTTGAATGCTGACATTATATTTAAAGTGGCTTGGGCAGTCATAGAAGGAACCCCAGTGATAAATTTTGAACACTTCCTAAAAACATTTTATATTGCTGTCTCCTTTTCAATCAATTTACAAAATAATTTTGCCTGTGTTACTTACATTATTTGTTTAGCCAGTATCTCAGTCATTCATTCATTACCCACATTTTAAGCCTGTAAACAACAACAATAATAAAGTGCTAATTCTTAGCAAACACTTGCTGTGTGCTGGGTATTGTGCACGGACTTCTCATGAGGTTGGTTGTGTTATCCCCTTTGACATGTGAGACAACTAAGGCTAGGTAAGTAACTGGCCTAAATTCAAAAATTATTAAGTGATGAAGCGGAGCCAGGTCTGTGTAGCTTTGGAGGCCCCACCTTTGTCACTTCATCAGAGCACCCACTTTATACCTGGTGCCATGCTATAGCAATGAGACACTGTGCAAATGTGTAAGACACAACTCTTATCTTTAATAATATCTTTAATATTAATTATCTAGTTCAAATGACAGAAGTAAAAATATTATTCATCAGATGAAGATCTGAATGACTTTTGGCAGTTTTAAAAATTGAAAGCTATCTTCCTAGGAGAAAAATTCATGATCATAGATAGACATTGTTACCCATGATGTGGAGGTAGTTCCAGTGAGAACGTTCCACGTGGCCTTGAGCAATGGCCCGAGTCCCTGAAATGAGTTGATAGCATGACAAATTGAGCCTGTAGTGTTGTTTTCTCTCTTGGAAATAAGGAGAGCATGGAGCCTCTGGACAAGCAGGAAAAAAGCCCATAAAGACAGATTCCAGTAGCTCAGAGCAAGCATGCAGGACTCCCCTAACAGAAATAAGGTGACACATCATCAGGTAACTTCCTTCTCCCATCTAAATCTGGGAAAAAAGCATTAGCTCCAACTTCATATGACCTCAGCAGTGAGGACAGGTGCTCAGTTTAGTTATCTGGAATAAAACAACAATAATAAAATTGTTTCCAGTGATGGGAATGCTATAAAAGTATGCATTATACACAAAGAAAAGAATTTTTTCATAGTGGGAGCTCAGTGAATAAATATTCTTCTTTGGTTACAGAAAATATAATAAAAAAGCACTGCCGTTTAGATAAGTAGTTTTGAAGATATGCATTTTTTCCCCTTGTGATACAAAAGAGGAATTAAGATTTTTGGAGAAAAGGGAAGATATAAATGTTAGTGGTAATTGTAGCTTGTTAGAAACTTAGAAGTCTATCAACATTCTTAGCTAATAGACTTGTTACTTTTACAGAATTTTTATAATTGCTTCCAGTTCCAAACAAGTGAGTGTGGATAATTGACAACCAACTGTAATAATGAGAGTTGTGGTCCTGGAAATTAGCTTTGTAGCCTTGATTTTTCACCCTGAAGAGGTTTCCATTGACACTTGTAGATTGCATGTTCTTATTGGAAGTGGCATTGAGAGATTATATTAAGTTGGTTATGGATCATACTGTATGGGTTCACCTTACTGAAATGTCATCTCATTTCAACAAATCTAAATCTGACAAAGTTTGCCATTTTCATGCTGTGTAGGCTCAGCAAGAGGTTACAAGAGGGGCACCTGGGTGGCCCAGTTGGTTAAGTATCTGCCTTCAGCTCAGGTCATGATCCCAGGATCCTGGGATAGAGATAGAGCCCCACATCAGACTCCCGGCTCCGTGGGGAATCTATTCTGCCTCTTGCTCTGCCTGCTGTTCCCCCTGCTTGTGTCCTCTCTTTCTCTCTCTCTCTCTCTTTCTCTCTCTCTCTCTCTCTCTCATATAAATAAACAAAATCTTTTGAAAAAAAAGTTACAAGAGATTAGAGGTTGGCTGAGGCCTTGAATTCTGGCCATCGCAGATCTAATATTTAGAGGTATTAAATTAAATGATATATATGAAAGTATTTTTATTCATTAACATGTAGATATGAAATTACAGTACTTTGAAAAATACAAAACAAGTGCCATTAAACCTCTAGTCTTGACCACATTCTCTGGGGTGGATCATAAGGAATAAATCATTCCTTCCAGAGGTCCAGGAGTAAAAAAAGTCCCTGGGACAATAGTTTATGTGTGTTTATTATCACAACAGGAAAAAATAGCTAATTGTCCCCATTTCTAGCTTCCCTTATTAATTACTTCAGCTTCTTTTCACATTTTTCGTTATCAGAGGTGAGTCTATCTGGTCCCATTCCTTCTGAGCTAACCCTTATCCTATCCTCACTCTGCCACACATATTGAAGTAACGAGAGCTAAAACAACTAGTATTAATCTCAACTTCAAGTGAGACAATTTTCACATGCATTTAACTACTGGCTCCAATCCCCGTAACCTACTTAATTACTAAGGCTAATATCCTGTTTTTTCGAAAAAAAAATTTGGTATGTAGGCAGAAAAATGCATTAGTGTGTTCCTGAGAGATCAAACCGACACATCCCCATGCGATATTTATTACATTGGTGACATTATTATTGTCTAGAGACCTTCATTGTTGAAGAAGGTAGTGAAGCGTTAGGAGGACGACCCATTAACTAAAACTCAGTAGAATGGCATATAAAACTAAAAAGTCAATTAATTTATAATAAGAAATAATTATCCTGATGCTCAGAAATGATTGTGTCTTCTCCCAATTGGCAGTCTTACATAATCAGATAATTTGGGGGTTTGGAATCAGTACAGAAGGAATTACATAAATGACATGAATTGATGACATCAAACTAAGCCTGTTTGTTACATTGTTTTACTATTTTGGTCTGTTGACTAAACTTCTCTATCTTTGGATTGTTTTCTTGACAATCATCAGCTTCTGCTTCTACAATTCTTTTTTTTTTTTTTTTTTTTCCTGCAAGCTTCCATGGTTGAACAATACCATCCTGGTCATTTTTTTATCCTTTTCCAAATAAATGACATAAAACAGATTGAAGTTTGAGTGTCAGTTGCAAAGTATTTCAGGAGAATTGGACTCTGGGGGTGAAGAAGTATGAGGGGTACCTTAACCAGTTCATTGCACTTGTTTTCCTTTACAAGATGCATCGGAGTCATATAATTAAATGAAATTGAAAGAGCTCTTTTAAGAGGTCTTATTTTCTTCTTAGTGGTGTATCTTACAATCCATGACGTCCTAAATTATCAAATATGATAATGTGTATTTTTAAGTAATACTCCATCTACATACATGTGATGGCCCTTTTTAGAGATGTCTGTAAACTGGAGTCAACATCTCTTTTTTGAGATGGACAGATCTTCATTTAATTGTAAAGTGTAGTGGTAGGAGATCATCAGCCCTCTCATTCTGAAAGATATTGAGGGTAAATTTAAGTGATATTTTCCAATTCTGTTTGAATTTGAAGATGGAAAAATTGAAGTTCTTTATTCATGAGGTGCAATAAAAGGCTATCCCATTACCATATGGTCAAGCCCATTACATGGTTTGCATGTGAAAAAAGAGTAGAGAATTAAAAAAATTTTGTTAAGTGAGAAAGAGGAATAAAATGTCAGGTTTAAATCTGTAAATAGAATTTCCTGGAAGAGTGGATTGGCAGCACCACTACTAGTCACGTGAAAAATTCAGGGCTTCTTGCCTCCTCTCTGGTCTGGCAGATGCTCCTAGAAAAGAAGTGACAGCTTTGAAGAAGCTGCAACTGGCATACGTCTTTATGCTCCGCAGGCTGCTCTGCTGGGGTGGCCTCTGCGGGGAAGCCTCATAAGAACCTCTCCCAGGCCCCTGGCAGCTCCCAAGTGCAGGGAACAAGGCTCGCCAGGATGGTGTGGGGAAGTCTTGAGGGGCATAGCCTGGGATATACCATTGAGGTGACCCTCACTGAGAATCTCAGTGACCCTCTCTGGGGCCCCGTGAACCTGCCAGCACACAGCAGTGTCTCTGAGTCGCTGCGCTGTCCATGAACTTCTCTGCCTGCACGTTCCTGTTTGACAGAAACAGTTGCATATTGTCCAGAGCGGTTCTCATGAATACTATTGCTGTGCTTTGATTTAACAGCATATCCCCAAATGTCAGTTCCAAATCAGGACAGATACAGTTACATACTCGGGCGAATTAGCTTACTTAATTAAGGATGTTAATTAAATGGTATTATTTTAGATATATATCCTTATACATTGAATTATTTTTATATGCTGCTCTATTATTTCAAGCAACATAGAAAATATTATTACTGTGACCTAGGAATAAGATAACTGGTGAACAGTTTATATATATATATACATATGTATATATATACACACACATATATATAAAATATATATAATATATAATATATATAACAGTTTTATATATACACACATATATATGCATATATATGCAAAATTTTATATATTAAGAAAATTATATACACTTCTATATATTATAATGTGAAACATGATATATAATTATTATGAATTAGAATATATGATTATAACTATATAGAATATATATTTATGTATATAACTATATATGTATAATTTTGTATATAAGTAAACTTTTGCACAGTTGTAAAATCATTCACCAGAGTTGTGTGTATAAATATGTATAATACATAAGATTGAAGTATGCAATTTAAATATTATATTACAAACATATATAAATATACATATATGCATGTACATATCTATCTATCTGGAGTTACTTCTAGGTATAGGTAAAAAGCTGAGATACTTTGAGGCCAAACTATGTATGCTTATAATCTTTTGCCCTTAATTAGGTTAGGTTTGAAATAATTGACCTATTTATTCTTAATTATTTTCTATGAAAGTCTTCTTGTGTTGGACTCCTCTAAAGGAATATATATATATAGAGAGAGAGAAAGAAAGAATAGGAGGGAAATGCGATGAAGAATGAGGCAGAAATATAACAGAAACCCCATCACGGCATAACCTGTGTATGTGTATGGATGTCGGGCTGGTCGTATGCATGTTGTCCCCTGCACAAGGGCAGCCAGACTAGTGATTTCAAAGCTGAAATCAGTCTGTGCTCCACTCCAAAGCCACAGGCCCTGGCTCGTGTCTGCATTCATGAAGAAAAGGGCACCTTTTTCTCATTCACATAAAGGCACCATATGGGCTTTCTAGGCCCAAGTGGCAGAAATACACTTTTCCCATCCAGGCAACACAGTCTAAAACTATACCCACAGAAATTCAAGCTGTTGTGTTAATCATCACCTTTTCCAGGCACTCTTTTCTGAAATCCCAATGACACTTCAGTGCAAAGTAGTTTAACTGGTACCTTTTTTGGTGATTAGAGTAGGCGCTGGCAACATATGGCACCCAAGGAGTTTGAACAGAGGAATTCCAAAGAAAGTAGGAAGAATAGATGAGAAGGGCTAAAAGCTGGCTTACCTACTTCTTCATGGTCGCTGGAGCATCCAGAGTCTCTGGATCATGGCTAGCTTTTGATTTAAATACTCCGTTTCTATTTAATACATAGAGTGTGAAGGGTCAACATTTGAGAAATAGCACCACGATTAAAACGTTTGTAGAATCTTCTCTGTTCAGATGTGATATTGGGACCAGACGCAGATCTGGAGCTCATATGACCAGTGACAATTTCACTTACTTATATCAAGAGAAGTTTTATACTTGTGCTTTTGCCAACATGAAGTCGGTGAGCCTTCCTCCGTGTGAAGTTCCTTAGCTGGATACCACAGGCAGTTGGTGAAGACAAGAGAATCCCCAGTCCGGGTTCCACTTGGCTGCTTACACTTACATTTTAGTGTATTCTAAATTTGTCAGCTTCTTTTAGCTTGTTCCAATTTGGACCTTGCATAACCCTAAAAATTCCCTAAACTCTATGCTCTAACATAGACTATTGAGAGCCAGACTTACAGAGTTGTAAGTGTTCCATTGAAGAATCATCCATCTAAAAGCAACAGCAAAGATTTATTGATACGTGGCAAAATCTTGCCAGTACATTCTTCACTGTCCACCTCTCTCTTGAAGATAAGACAGGGCTTTAAAGACAAAACAAGACTCATCGTGGTATTTCACATGGAACCTCATGATAGAGAACTCAATATATTCAAACACTGTAGCGTTTGTTTGTAATTATTTTTACAGTCCTTATTTTGTGTTTCTTCCCTTTCACAGCAGAATTAGAGAAGACATTATTTTAAAGTATATGTATCAGGAGTGAGAAACCTTGAACTACATTTCTCTGCTTTCTAAATAACTATGAGACTGTGGCCAAATCAGTTTGCCTCCCTGGGCCTGTTTTCTTATTTATAAAACGAGACACTGAAGTAAATCAAATTTAAACTCACATCCAACCATAAATGTACCATAATGGTAATGTGGAAAATAATGAGTTACTCAGAGCTATTTCTGAATCAAAACATGAGACTATTTTATAAACTGTAGAACCACTCTGGAGAGTCTCAGACTTTCTTTATTGAAAGTAGAAAGAGAAACATGGGAGTCACTGGACATAGTTAGGTCCTCCTTAGTCTAAGAAAGCCAATCGCACTACCTAAAGGAAAAGAGGAATATTTTCTAAGGACTCCAGTGTCATCCCAAAGGACTAGAGCTATAACCAAACCCAGGATGAGGATTCAGAAACCAAAATACTCAGTAGAGACTAGATTTTGTTTCCAAAACCCACCTCCATATTTCAAGGGGAGATGATCAACTTGACCTTGCTTGGGTCAGTATTCTCTTCCCAGGACAATCACCCATAACCAGATCACTGGAGTAATCTAGGACAAGTATCTCAAAAGGCCCTCCAAGAGGAGATAATTCTCAAACAAGAAACTATAATGTGAACAGATGTACTGGAATCCATCAAACAAAGTGCCTGTTTCTCACCCCTTCCAGCTCTAGTATCCCAAAGATTGGAGTATTTAAATGTATAAAAAAAAATATTGCCTTGGTTTTAATTCTTGGCTACCCAAGAAAAGCATCAATCTGTAAATTACTTTCTTCTCTGTATCGATACAGTAATTAGAACCAAGGCAATAGGATGTGCCATTATGTTCTTTCCACATATCATAACACCAGGCAGTAATGGAGGGCCAGCTGGGCCAGCGTGGTGCTTCAAGAGAGACGCTCGGAGCTTCTCAGGCAACTGACATTTATGGGAGCTATGGTATGGCATCAATAATTCACAGAACCTCATGACAAGTGCTGGCAAGCAGCTGTTCTGTAGACAGGGGCCTCATCACTTACTCATGTTTGAGACATTTTTACTGGTTCATTGCCTTACTTTAAAGCTTCTTTAATTGTAGGGATGCTACAAAAAGAATGCAGCAACTAGCAATTAAGTCAAGAGCGCCACTCTGCATCGTAAGTGGGTAGGTAGATTACTTACTTCGTGGAGGGGGTAATTGGCTTTTGAATTCCTAAGTGAATGTTTGGCCACCAAAACCTAATGTTTTAAATGATCCATTTATTTCTATTCAACATTTGCCTCTACAGTGAACTGGAAACAGATCTTACTACTACCTTATTTTATAGAACCGCAGACCTTTAGGATTGAGTGGCTCCTTAGAAATGATCAAGTCCTTACTCTGTATTTTGTTTGAGAAATAAATGTCTAGAGAACTAAAGCAAATGTCCCCAAATCACACAGCTGGTTCTTAAAATGCTAAGACTAGAGCTCTAAGTTTGGTGGAACTTGGACATGCACCACCCTCCCCACACACACACATACATGCTCATGCGTGCACAGGATTAGATTAATCATAATCCCTGGTCATACTCTCATTATCCATCACTAACTGATCAAGTTTTGTTTAGTAACAACATAGTAAGGGCCTGAAAACCCATCATCGCCCAAAAGAATTAGGACATTGGCAATAATATACTAAACTTATGACCCTTCCCATTCCATGCCCCTTGCCCCCCACCCTTCAACGCACAGGAAAATATCAACCTGAATCATGCATTTCCTTCGTGTCTTTTGTGTAGTTTTCTTGCATGTAGATGTAGACCTCAAAGACATTTTTATTTTTTTTTATGAAAAGTATATCATGCTGTGTATAACTTAATATATTACTATGGCTCACCCACATTGTGTATGCCATACTATGGTGACGTTTTTATTCCCCCATTAATAGGCTTTTGGATTGTCTGACCGTTTTCTTGTTATGAACTGTGCTGCTGTGAATATTCTTGTGTTTCTTGTTCTAAAGGTATAAAAGTTTCTCAGGAGTAAATAGCAAGAATTTCTAGGTAAGCAAATATGTAAATATTTAGCTTTGTGATGACAAATTATGTCCCAAATGGTGATACTAATATGCACTCCCAAGAGCAATGTATAAGACCCTGTAGACTGTGTCTATCAGGGGTTAGAAAGCTTTTCCTATAAAGGTCTAAACAGGAAATATTTTAGACTTTATGGGCCACATACAGCCTTCATGGCAGCTACTCGGCTCTGCTACTGTAGGTAAAAGTAGCCATGGAAATGAATAACACTGGTTTTATAGGCACTGACGGAATTTCATATACTCTTCATGTTACAAAGTACTAGTCTTCCTTTTTTCCCTCCAACCATTTCAAAGTGTAAAAACCAACAAACAGACAAATAACTTCTTACTTTGTGGGTCTTACAAAACCAGGGAGCAGGCTGTGGACATCTTCACTTCCTTCCTTCTTCCTGTTCCTTCCACTTTTTTGAGGGAGATTCATTAAAAACTTACTGATGAACTATTACATGTCATATACTCTGTTCCAGATACTAAGGATTCTGTTAGCAAATGAAATATATAATGATCAAGTGGTGGTTGGTATTATAAAAGCAAATCAAGGGAAGGGAAGGTTGGGGATAGGAGGTGGTGTTTTAGACAGAATGTTCAGGGAAGGCCTCCCTGGTGGAATGACATCTGAGCTGAGCCCTCATTTTTAAATGAGGGATTGGGGCATGCAAGGAAACTGTTTCAGTGAGAGAGAACAGCAAATCTGTACCCCTCCCCTGAGCTGTACACTGTGTTTTGTTTTGTTTTGATTTTTTTTTTTGTACACTGTATTTTGAATGCTGTGCTAACCCTCTCTTCCCAAATATGCCATGAGTTCCAAGGACTGTCATTTGCCAATCTGAATGCACCAGCCACTGCCATCTCGGCTTCCCCCTGTGGGTGAAAGGCATCTCTGTCACGCAACCTGTCACGCAAACAAAATGCTTTAACTTTTCTTGTCTCTCTCCTCCCCTTTTACTGCAAACATCTGTTTAGTCAACAAGTACTTTCATTTCTATTTCCTTAGTATCCCTCTCAGTTTGCTCAGGCTGCCATAACAAAAGACCTCATCCTGAGCAACTGAAATAACAGAGTCATCTGCTCACAGTTTTGAGGCTGAAAGACTGTGACTAAGGTGCCTGCAGGGTTGGATCCTTTGGAGGCCTCTCTCCCTGGCTTGCAGATGGCAGCCTTCCCTCTATGTTCCCACGTGGTCTTGTCTCTGGATCCAGTCATGTTGGATCAGGGCCCACCCGTATGTCCTTGTTTTGCCTTAATTACCTGTTAAAAGGCCCTATCTCCCAACTACAGGCCCCTTCTGAGACACTGGGGTTTAGGGCTTTAGGGTATGAACTTTAAAGGGACACTATTCAGCCTATAACAGTATTTTCCAATTTAATCTCCCTTTCTTCCACTTTTAATGTCATTTTCTTACTTACAGTCCTACTCTTTTCATTTATGTTTATTGGTTTCCTAATTTTGGTTCATGCATTTATGACCGCTTCTCCCCAGGGTTAGCAGAATAATCATGTGAAAATGAAAACTTGATTGTGTTTTATTCTGCTTGAATCCTTCTGGGTTTCCTGGCAGTCATGAGGATAATGCCCACCAGGATATCAGATGCTCAAGGATCTGCTCCTGTCCCTTTCTCACCGGGTAACCTGTACCCCTCTTGGCTGCAGCAAGAGGAGGCTACTTGTAGCTCAGGGCCTTTGCAAATTCTCTATGCCTGAAATCCCACCTCCGTTCTTATCAAGTCTTTTCATGTGATTAACTGATATATTCCAAAAAGCGCAGCTCAGTATCATCCTTTATGAAAACTGTTAGCAGATCGTCATTTTTAACACTAAGTTAGCTGTTCCTCCTGGGTGCCCTCATTCCATCACGGTATCTTTTCCCAGTGCAATACAGTTCTATTACCTGTTCCCTGAACTCTGAGAACTGTGTGAGCAGAGACTGTGTCCCAATTTTGACTTGTCGCTTTGGTACAGCTAAGTTCCTGCTCCTCTTAGGCACTTAGTGAAGATTTGATGAATAAGTGAATGAATTAAAAAAAAAAACTAGATAGAACGAATATTTTTGTATGTTTTTTTCAATACTCTAATGGCAAAATTAGAAAAAGTAATCAATTATAGTTCAAAACCAACCCATATGTTTTACTAAACCAAAACGACTACAAAATGACACATGTGGTATCATTGTGACACTGTATATTGTATCCAGACATGGAAAATTAATAATCACTATTTAAAAGTGGTTGTTTTCTGCTGATAGGTGATGTGTCTGTGATATCCTCTTTCCTACCTCCCTGCATTTTTCAAATAGCCTTGGTTCTGTGAAATGTCCCATGGCTCTCTACTCGTGTTAATAAATGTACCATCTTTTTCCTCAATGTTCTCAAGTTATATTCTTTACATTTCACTGCTTAGAAAAAATAAAAAGGGGGATCTGAAACAAATTATTTGTCCACAAATCCACATTTTCATGGGAGCTAAAATAAAATGCATAACAAGGCTTGGAGGATAAACTTCTCCAGCCACTGTGAAATTTCCATTACGCCCTTCGTCACTTCTCCGGGTCTTGGCCCCGAGGACAGATGAGCAGTCTAATCTTTGATCAAGGGTTACTTCAAGTTAAAATTATCAGCTGTTCTCGAGAAACCCTTCCAAACCGGCGCACCCTGCTGCTACGAAGGTGAGAGTCGCTCCCACGGTTCACATATTGCATAGCTGCAGGATGCGACGCAGAGACTTGGAGAAAAGATTAAACAGCACTCAAAATATTGTTTCCCCCCAAATGACATCACATGGAGCATTATCGCCAAAATATTTTCATTTTCCTGCAGCCCTAACAAAACAAATATTGTCCTTGAGGCAACCTTGCATGATAACTTTCACTTAAGAGAAGTGCAGAAAACGACAGCAATTATAATTTTAGGGAAAGGATAAAATAATCATTGTCTGATGTCCGGGGGCCTTCCTTCTGATTTTCCTCCACGTGCTGATTATCTCTACGCTTGGATAACAGAGCCGTAGACTTTCAGAGATGGAAGGAATCGTATAGATTATCTAATATATATATATATATATATATATATAAAGATTATCTAGTTATATATAGCCTCACTTACAGTTGAGGGAATTGAAGCCCAGAGAAGCCCCAGAACATGGCAAATTGCTCCTTCTCCTTCTTCTGAGAGGCCTTGAAGTGCATCGCACCATAAGTGACGGGTCTCTCTCATTAACTTCAGACTCTCCATTCACCTGCAGACTCTGTCGTCAGAAAGACCTGCGTCCATAGTCCTTTGGCCACATAGCAGTGGGATCTTGGTAAATTGTTTAGTCTTTCAAACCTTCTACTTCCTCAGTTGTAAACTAGTAATTTTAAAGGACTTACCGTGTCAAGTTGCATTAGGATTAAATGGGAAACTTGTTAGAAACTAGATTCATAAATAATACTGATGTTAGCTCTCGTTATGTTGTCATTTATCCCACATGTAATCCCACTAGTTGAACTCTAAGGCATTCTGGAAGATCAAGATTTCGTAGAGTGTGAAGACGGTAACTTTATCGCTTTTGCCTTAGACTACTTGGTATGTATCCAGTTTCTTTATGGCTGTTTCCTAGGATTTTTGAAAACTGACAAAGGAAGAAGTGCATCTAAAACAACAACAGTGCTTGGCACTTAGTGAGTTCTTGGTCTGTGACTGATTCCCTCTGAAGTGTTTTCGTGCATTTTTCTATTTATTCCTCAAAACAACCTCATGAAATCAGCATGTGCTGTGATAATTCCCATTTTCACAATGAGAGACAGACACAGAGGGATTCATGTAGACACGTTCAAGACTTACTTTATTGCCACCTTCCAAATTGCTCCACTTGTCATGAGTCAAGAGGACCTGCCACCTGCTGGTGTCTTGGTTCTGGTCTTTGGCTTCCAGAGCTGACAGTGGCTTTTCTGGTGGCATGAGAGGGTCCCTACCAGTTCTCTTACTATTAAATCCCGCATCTCACCAAAAGCCTCAATGAGCAAGGTTTTATAGGACAAAAAGGTAGCCTTTGATGACAGGCTTGACTACCGAGGTATACATTATTTTTTTTAAAGATTTTATATATTTATTCATGAGAGACACAGAGAGAGACAGAGACACAGGCAGAGGGAGACTCAGGCTCCATGCAGGGAGCCTGACGTGGGACTCAATCCCAGGACCCCAGGATCACATCCTGAGCCAAAGGCAGACACTCAACCACTGAGCCACCCAAGTGTCCCTCCAAGTTATGTATTAACACCCAGTATGTATAACGACATGTGAGTGATGCCACCAGAGCAAGGACATGCTTTGAAGTACTGTCCAATGCGTTTCCTTTTGAGACCATCCCCTTTTCCCTCCCTTCTCCGTGCTTGCCAAGGCATTCAGGCAAGGCTTGACACCAAGTCCTGCTGTCCCCGGGAAGGGAGAGCCATCCTCCGTTCACTGGAATGGAGAGTTATTACTCACTTTTGAGCCTCAATCAGGCTTTTAGAAACTCTTAGCGAGATAGAAGTTTCAAAGGAAGAAACCATTTTTCTCGAACTTCTAAAGCTAGGTTTTATCACAAACAGATTAAAGTGTGCCTTTGGGTAAGGAAGAATGTGACTAAAGAATAAGTTCTTATACGACAAGGAGAAAAAAAAAGAAGCCTTTCTGTTGGTGATGTGTGAAGAAGAGAGAGGAAGGAGGGAGAGGAGAGAAGAAAAGAAATGTGGAAAGAGAAATGACAGAGAGGAGTCTGGGATGCAAAAGAGGGTGACAGGTGGAAGAGGAGAAACAGCAAAACCCCTCTCCCTCCACCTCTGCTTGGTGTGGAAATCTAGGGCGCAGGTGGAATGGGGGACGCATAGGTAGTTTGCAGGGAACTACGTAGGAGAGGGAGGTAGGGCAGATCCGAGAGAAGTTCCATATGAGTCTCTTTAAATCAAGAGATTATAAATATGCCCATAAATGTTCGCTCTCCTCAACGTGCCATTTACTCTCCTCTTAGAGCCACCGTCAGTACACCTTTTAGGCATCTCTTTCTTAACTTTGTGACTCATGTCTAGATTTAGGAACCCTGATCTATGTTTACCATCCCTTAACCTTGGCTTTCAAATGATTCACCAATTTATGCATGCAATTGTACCGTTATGCCTTATTTTCCAATCTCCAAAGAAACGTCATTTTGGAGACGTTACGCAGGTCTGCATATGAACGTTACTCCATCTTACGAATTGAAGAAGTTTCCAGGCTTTTATAGGGACACTTAAAAATCTTAGGTGGCTTGAAATATTCCCTACTGATGTACATCATCTCATTTGAAATAATGTATTCGATGGAAGCAAATGATCTGCTAGAGAGTAATCTTCATCTTACTTCCCATAATAACTCACACCCTTATCTCGTTTCTCAAAGTGCTTTTCCGATTACGGCCACCACTTGATCATTTGAGCGCACAGCACTTTGCTTGCACGGTGCTTGTGGTGGCTTTACCTTCTGCCCTGTTACCTGTCCTGAGACCCTCCTCAGAAGCTGTAGGTGCTGAGGCTGGAGTAGAGAAGATAGATAGGGAGCATGAAACACAGACGTGTCACGTCTGGCTTAGGCTCTTACAAGATTTCACTGACCTCAGTCTCCTTTGAAGCCTCTGAAAGTCATAGTCCCCAAGCCTTGCCTGGGCTCATCTCGCTCTTTCTAAACATTTGCCCCACATCCCTCACTGGTGTCCATCGCACTGGATACAATCTACATGCAGCCTCACAAACATCCACATCTCCAGCTATGACCTTTCTTCTGCGCCCCCAGATGCTTGTATCTAATTTACTTCATCTAAGCAATTAACCGTCTCTTGAGCATCTCAAGTCTGGCTTGTTAAAAGTGGAACTTTTGATCACTCCACCAGCAAAGATGGCTGACTGGTAGTCATCCTACATACCACATCTCTCTCTCCCTCTCTCTCTCTCTCTCCTTTCCCCACCTCTCTTACTCCACTACCTGCCTTATCCAACCCATCAATAATTTATATTTTTTTTTCTTAGCAAATAGATTTCAAACTGATTGGCCATACTTGCATTGCCACCACTCTACTTCTTGGTACCGCCATCTTTATTCAGGGCTATGTGTCGCCTGTCAGCTTCCACTCTTACTGACTAACCTGTTCTTCGGACAACAGCCAGAGTGATTCTTTAAAAACAGAAATGGGATTGTGTTGCTTCCCCGCATGGAAATTTTCCATGTGTCCTCTCCTGCTTTGCATCTTCCTCAGGGCCTCACCCTGCACAGAAGGGCTCCCCAGCCTGACCGCACCCACCCCGGTCCTCCCCCTCTGTTTCCTGAACCCACCAAGTTCTTTCTCACCTTAGAACCTTTGTGCCATTTATTCCGTCTGCCTGGAACTTTCTCCTATTCCACCTTTGACCCCTGGCTACCACTGCATCCTCATCTTCCACCACCAGCTCTTCCATCTTTTAGGGCCAGTTTAAATATCTGTTGATGAGAGGCTGCTTCTGTTCATCCTGACGGCTTCCCTCCTGTGAATATATAACACTGCTATCTCTTTCCTTCAAATCTCCTGCCCCATTGGATGTTTGTTTGTTTGTTTGTTTGTTTGTTTATTTCTATTTCATCTCTGTTACAGTCTCTGAAGGTCAAGGCCAAGTCTGTTTTATTTACCACGAACAAGCTTATGGCCCAGGGGCCCAGAGTAAGTGGGGGTATGTTTATCGGAGGAGCAAATGAAAGAATAAATGAATGAATGAACTTTGGTGATGCCCATTGATACCATACAAATTAGAAGGGAGATACCCATAGCTCATATCGGAGAAATACCATTCTCAGGTTTAAATTTCCTCTCTTTTAGCCCCACCACCACCGCCGCATAACCCACATTCCCTAATAAGCAACAGGGGCTGTTCTCAGCAAAAGCAGGAACTTCTAATTTGTAAATTTGATTTTCACTGGCAACTCAGAAATATTTGTCTAGGGGATCCAACTAGATGATTATGTCTTCTGCTTCAGGCCCTTTGCTAGATACCGGTGTCTCACTCCAGTCAATAACACAACACCATGCGGTCCCACCTGGAGTGTTGATCTGGAATGATGCTCAAGGCTTTCCAGTCCCTCCAGCATTGCCAGCAGCAGTAAATCAAGGAAATACCAGAATTGCTGGGGCCTCCCTATGATTGTGCTGAGATGAAAGGCAGTGCGGGGGAAACCACTTACCTCATGGAATGGGAGAGAGGAGTTCTAAAGATCATTAATTGTATCAGCATAGGAGGCAAAAGGCAAGAGATTCCAAATCCCTGGGGGCGGGGGAGGGAGGGTGATCGTAGTTACATAAGAGCTTGGCCCCTGCAGATCAGCATATAAAGCACACCCTCTCCACTCAGTGTCCCTTCTGTAGGCCTCCCCAATATGCAATACTGTGGTTATCAGTGCACAGGTCTAGGCTGTGAGCTTGTTAAGGGTATTAGCTGTGTCTTTTTCCTATTTTACCACCGTGATAGAAAAAACGAATAATATGCCTCACGCAGAAGGCAATGTTATAAAGACTCCTCCACCACTTCCCTCTTTTACCTATAATACATAATGGGAGTTAAACACTTACACAGGACAAAAAGGTGATTTATAGGTGTGACAAAGGACCACCAAATGGGTGGGTGGCTTAAAACAAGAGAAATTAATTTTCTCATAGTCTTGGAGGCTGTAGATCTGATATCAAGGTGGCCACAGGTCATGTGTTCTCTGAAGGCTCTAAAGAGACCTATCCTTATCTCTTCCCTCTTCTGGTAGGTGTAGTCCTTGGCATCCTTTGGCTTGTAGTTACTTTACTCCACTGTCTGTCTCATTGTTACATGATATTATGTCTGTGTGTCCACATTCCCCTTTTTAGGGGACATCAGTCATTGGATTTGGACCCATCCTAAATAGGTTTGACTTCATCTAAACTTGATTATATCTGTAAAGACCCTATTTTCAAATAAGGTGACATACAGGTTCTGGGTAGATACAAATTTTGTGAGAACACTGTTCAGCCCAGTAGAGTAGATTCACTTGGATTCAAATATATTAGATAATACCTTGATAGTGTTTTGAGTTGTACCTGAAAACAACCTTACACTCATAATAGTAGAGGAAATAACTAAATTGGAGAATGTAAGCATACCTGTACAACAAATTGCAGATACTTGTCAAAGTTTATACTTTGATTACCATTCTTTCCATATGAAGGAAACAGAACAGCCCCTGGGCTTGGGTGTGTTAAATCCTCCTCCGTCCCTCTTCACTGATTTGTCCCCTTATCTGGTTGGTCACTCTTTGGGAAGTGTCATCTGTCAGCTTCATTCTAGGAGGTTTACACATTCCTATAAAGCTAGGTGTCTTTCTTCTTTTTCTTTCTTCTTTCTGCTTTCTCACTTGTCACTTTTGTTATGGGGTTAGTAACCTTCTTCCATAAATGTCTGCAGAGTGAGGGTCTTAGGTTTTGGGAGCCACATGGTATCTGTCTCAACTCCTTGACACCGTGTCCATGGTGTAGTGGTAGCCAGAGACAATGTGTCAACAAATCAGCATGGCCATGTTCCAATAAAACTTCATTTATGGACACGGACATGTGCATGGCCTCTATTCTCCCCACTTTTTGTCCGTTCTCTTTCGTTCTTCTTCTTGCCTTCCTATCTCCTTCTTTCCTTCTTTCCTTACTATCTTCTTTCTTCTTTCCTTCTTCCCACTTGCACTTGTGTACTCTTTTCTCCCTCCACGCCCCCACTGATTCTATGTTTCCAAAATACCCACTACCTCTAAATTATATTTGATAATTGCACATTAATTATTTTAACCTTTTTCTATTTTCGAAAAATTGAGGGGTAATGACAATAAGTCATGAGAATACTCATGTGATGACCATTCGCTTATTCAAGATAAAAAATAGACTCTAAAATTCCTACATAAAATGAATACAAATTATAATGATCCTTTGGTTATTGTTTGAAAAATATATTTTCTCTGCTAGATGATCAGCTTCCAAACATATCCAGAATTACAACACCATACAGGGTCCTGGAGGCCCATTACCCAGCTGCTACAAGTGGTCAGTGACAGCCAATTTTGATTAATTTGGCTTTCTCCTTCCTGCTATGGAATTACTTTGAAGCAAGTCCCAGACCTTAGTGATATTTTAGCCTGTATCTATTAAGGATCATGGTTCTTTTTCAGAAAGCATACCCCAAATCACATTTTCATAGCTAATAACCAATCATAATTTCTTAATATCTTTAAATACCCAGTATTTAATTTCCTCAGACTCCATTTTGTGGGTCCCAGTATGATTTAACTTTATCATGCCCAATATGTCTTCAGTAGTTTAGTATTTATTGAGCACTTGAGTACCTGTAGCAGGTACTCTGTTAGACAATAGGAGGAGTAAGCAATGGCACTGATGCCCACATTGCTCTCAGTGAGTGACTTAACAAAACTGTGACTACAAAAAAATATTACAAATGTGAAATGAGAAATGCAAACACATTGGTTAATATAGACTTTTAAGGAAGCAGATGGAGATGGATGCACATCTTACTTGGTAGGGTACTAGGGGTTGGGAAGTGGGCAGTATTTTCAACAAAGTGCTTACCATCTGAACCCCGATGGACCAAGAAGAGCTGGGCCAGGAGGCAGCATTCCTGGCAGGAGGACAGAACTTGATGCGTTTAGAGTCAACTGAGGATTTAGGAAGCTTCACAGAGAATCATTTCTAAAAAGTGAAACCACGGAACACATTTGTACTTCTGTTAAAATTAAAGTGAGAACACCAGTTTTAGTCCCTTCGAATATGTTAACTCTGATATTTTAAGGGTTTCTTTCCCTAAAAAGTTATTTCTAGCTAATTATCCTTACCAAGGAACTTAATCTGTCAGACTGTCTTGCTAATGTCCCCCACAATGAGAGCTGCTTCAGTGAAGAGAAACTGAGTTAATGGGGAAAATTAAATACTTAGAGGAGTTGATTATTTGGGGATTTTTCTTCCAAGGTGATAAATGTTATCTGTATCAACTTTGCTTTTTTTTTTTTTTTTAATTAAGCCCGGTGCCTGGGTTTGATGAAGGGAGGAAGGGCCACAAATCCTCTGATAGAAAGTTGCTTACACCGCAGCCTTTACCACCCCTGAAGAGGTAAACTTGATCTCGCAAACTTTCAGGGAGCAGACAGTGATGTGAGCTTGGGTCAACACGAAAGGAAGGCCCATCTGGTGAGATTCTATTCTGTTAATAGAAAATCAGACTATCATTTCCAGCTTTATGTGTGCCACTACATCAAAGCTTTTTAGATAGAAACTTCAGGAAGAATGTAATTTCTCAAGTTAGCCTGTTACAAATCAGATTTAAACTAAATACTAACAGTGCTCGCTTTGGCAGCACATATACTAAACTAAATACTAACAGAAAATAAAATTCCCCAACAACAACAACAAAATGTATAAAATACAATGCTAGAGAATTTTATTTATTTATTTATTATTTATTTATTTATTTATTTATTTATTTATTTATTTTAATGCTAGAGAATTTTAAACCATTAAAGAACTCGGTGTAGGTTATAAGTGGGTTTATGATTTATATACTAAATCTTATTATTTGGATTATTCTGGCAGTTGCCTGAAAATTAGCAGTTACTTTTTCAGGTTGTACCGTCATCACTTATTTTGTGTATTTCCCTCCTCTTGCTAGTTTTTTGATGGCTTTAAACGGCCATTACTTATCTTTATGTGCCCGGGGCCTAGAACTGCACTTGGAATGAAGCAAGTTGTTCATAAATGAAAGCTCCTCTGTTCCTGAAACTCTTACCATGGAAAGAAGCCTCCCATACTTAGCAGAGAACACTTACTCTCTTACTATTCAACCTAGAAAGAAACAGTGATGGTTTTAAGATGCTTATTGCATTTTAGATATATTTTTATGTTGCTCTTTTAAAAATCGCTGCAGTTTAATATCTTGTAAATATTGCAAGTACAATACCAGTCCTCTACAATTCCAAATATCACTTTGTTTCTTTCACCTGTAAAGACTTTCTAAATGCTTTTTTTTTTTTAAGCTTAATATCGTAGAGCTCTCTGGTGTGAGCCATAACCCCATGAACTATATATTTCAAATGGGTCCTTTACAGGAATCACTGATGATGATAGTGATAGAAGCTTGTTGGAAGCTAAATGAAGAAAGGAATAAGGTATATAATTAGCACAAGATTTCTTGAACTTCTGCAGACTGCTAGGCACCGTGCTAAGAATTTGAGTATACCAGTAAAGATGTTATTTTAAAAAGTTCTCCAGCATAGTGGAGTGTATGGTCTTTGAGGAAAGTGGTAGGGGAAGCAGACAACACAAAATAAGCATTTCAAGTAAGTAAATTATATACTATATGTTAGAAGGCCGTATGTGCTAGGAAACAACAAAGTAGGTAAAGGGCAGGGTGGGTTGTAAGTTTGAAGATGGCAGGCAGGGTGGGCCTAGTGAGATCTGCCATCTGAGTCAAGACTAAACGGAAGTGAAAGAGTTAGTCCTGGGAGCAGGTGGGGGGACACCGGGAAGGCACAGGGGCAGCCAGGCCCTGAGATGGGGCTGCTTGCCACAGCCCAGCAACAGGTAGGCCAGTGTGGGAGAGTAATTATTTGAAGAATGATTTTTTTTTAACCTAGTGTGTGCAGCATATTTCAAGGTATTCTTAAATAACAGGAGATGTTATCTTTAAAGGTCCACAGGAATGGTCAGTCACTGATCCTGGATGACATTTCCTTAGTCCCAAGTTGGAACTGAGCTCAGAATCTAATATGTTATAAGCGACAAGAAGAGTAGCATTTCCTTGCTCAAGGGGAACAACACTCCTTGTTGCCACAGAGGTGGACTCCCGACTGTCAAATACACAGGGGCCACATCTCCACCTCGTGTGAGAGGAAAGGAAAGGGAAGATTAGCTTGTCTAAGTATTGACAGAAATGCAGTCAGTAACCACAGCTGTATTGTAAAAGAATTTTAACATCCCTGCAATGGAACAAAAACATTAACAAATATCCTTCTTCCCAGAAAATAGCTAATGCCTTCTTAGAAAAAAAAAAAAAAAAAGACACAAATAAGCTCCAAATTGTACGTTGGGTGGGTGAGAATGATCCACCATTATTTGTACATGTTCACAGCACTCGATTTGTCATCCGTCTCTGGGCCGGAATTGTGAGCATAAAAATAATCAACACTTTCCACCACCTGCAGAACATCATCTGTACTTTGAGCTCATTTCCTCACTGCTTCCTGCAGAGGTTCCATCTGCTTTACATACCTTATTTCTTGACATGTGATTCAGGATGCCTGTGCCACCTGAACTGCATACATAGCTGGCGTTATGAATGATTCCAACTACCACGGCCTGCCATTGTGAGATGGCTTCTCTGTTATTAGAGATTAGGCTACAGAGAGGCTTGTAATGCTCGCACACTATCTATTGGGGGACACAAATATGACACCAAATTTCTAATAATTTAAGTTGTGTCAGTAGCATTATACTTATTGAGAAAATCTTCCAAGCCAAATAATGATATATGAAATTTAGGGTCCTCAAGCTGACACACTTGAAAAACTAATAAGATTTTCAAATAGATCCTCTTAAAATGACAAAAAAAAAAAAAAAAAAAGACCATACTATAACCTAACATTGTGCTGGGTCTTTCTATCTGAAAGATTTGTAGGCAATTTTGTTGAAATTAATACTTCAAATAATGACAAGTGGTTATTAATAATTTAAGAAACTATTGTGTGACTTAGTAAAGCACACATAGCTCATGTAAAATGACCAATTTTGGTCCAATTGTTAACTTTTGTAGAGATCTGGATCTCAGATCTGGATCTCAGAAATAAAATACTCCTTAATTGTTTGTTTCAGTGTGGAATATTTCTAGCTTATATCCAACCCCCAGATTAGGAAAAAACAACATCAAATATAAAATTAAAGCCCGTGCATATCCCTAATCTTATTCCCCTTGGCAGGCTCCTGATCTTAGAGGAAAAGGTTTCAACTTTTCATTGTTGAGGATGATTTTAGCTATGGGCGTGTCATATGTAGCCTTGAAGAAATATTTTTAAAATATGAGTTGATATTTTATCTTCAGAATTTTCCAACACCCACCTATAACCATGCACTAGACCTTTCGACTCATGCACAATTGTTGGGGCTCTGCAATCTTATATTTCACTATTGCAGACACTTCAATCTCCAATTGATCTAGATCCCATCTACTAAATCCTTTTTTTTCTCCAAAGTATTTGGTCTGAACTATAAGAAGAATGAAACTGACCTTTACCTTACCCTTCATATAGCTCATCACTATTTAACCTTTATAGTTAAAGTTTCAAGTGCCATGTCCGTCTGGTCATTTCATAACTTTCTATATCTGGGTCATATGGGCTTTCTGTAGGAACTCGCAGTGGCCTGTGCATATCTCCATTTTAGCACTTGTAGGTGATTTGTAATTTCAAGCTTAATGTTCTGTTACCATCAATGGATTACAAGCTTATTGAGAACAGGAACTCAAGTCTGTTATTCTTGTATCCCCAGAACATAACTGATGAAACCAGTTAGGAGTTCAATAAATAGTTGTGAATGTGTGCATTACTGTTTTATGACATTTTTCTAAGTGCAATAGGTTATATTGTCATTTAAAAAATCTATCCAGATTTTTGCCCTACCCCCTGAACATTAGTGGATTGCTATGGGGAAGCAATGGGGAAGACAGTAAAAATGTTGATGTGTCACCAACCATGTCACCACTGAGTCAAAGGGATGAGGAGTGAAAAGAGTACTAAATCCAGAACCAGGAGACAAAGTCTCCATCATTTTGCCACTCTCTTTATGGTCATTTCAGCAAGTCTCTTATCCCTCTTAAGACTTGGCTTCTTAATCTCTAATAGAAGAGAGTCACAATGGATGTCCTTCAAGATTTTACATTGATGTTATTTGGTATTCAAAATTTTCCACTTGAGAACATGGCTTCCTTCAAATGTTAGGCTTCTTTCCTTGGATATGTGTTCCTCTAAGGCTGCAAATTTTAAGTTTTGCAAAAACAATTCTTATTAATGCTGTAGCATTTAATTGGAGATCCTTGCTCATCTCCTGCTCATAGTTAGTGTTCAATCTTTGATTAATGGAATCAGTCTAATAGCCATTAAGACTTCTGTGCCCAAAGAAAGTGACAGATAAAGTTATTGGAATGCAGTTTATTGGAGGAGAAACTTAAGGATATACAAAATTGAATCTACTAGTTTTACTCAGCAGCCAAGATTTACATGCAATATGGAAAATGTTGAGAGACATGTATCCTGTTCAGTTCCCATTATGTTACTCTGAGAGTGAGAAACTCAAAGTCATTCCTGGCATAATAGGCCAAGGTTTCTAAGGAATTTGGACTGTAAGCAGATGTTCATTATGCCCCTCCAATATATTTTATAAACTATTTTAAATTTAGGTAGTTTACAGTGTATTCTCTTTTTTTAGAAGATGAATAAAGGTGAGGAAGAAATCTCTCAGATTAACAAATTGGTCCTCAACCAGTATAGTGATATGGTTTGAAAATCAAAAACACTTAGATGCATATACCCATTTTTTCCCTACTGGATTCAGCTTAGATTAGACTTTTATTACAATATGACCTGTAATATGAACTCAGATTGTATTGGATAATGTGGAAGAGTCAAAAACAGCCATATATACATGATAAAGAAGCTGGTTATATCCTGGAATGACTTATTCTTTGTTTTTGTTTTGTTTGTTTGTTTTTCCACTGGTCATTTCCTGGCTTTATCAGTTCCTGGCCAGAGCTCCAAAGAACTGAGTTCTCATGAAGGGAATTGTTTGAGAATTACAAATAGGATGAGGATGTGAGGTCACGGGTAGAGGCAGCAGAAGGACCTTTCTGATGTACTCGTGTCAACACAACTAAGCTGGGTAATCTTGAGGACTCTGTTTATTTCCAAGCAGAAGGATACATTTCCACAATGCGCTCCATATGTGTCCCAGTATTTGGAAAATATAACTATATCATCTGTACTGAAAACATTGTACAGTGAGATAATTTTTAAATATGCAATTGCATGATGAAACAGATACTAAGCTCTCAGTAATCACAGAAGGCACTTTCATGACACACTAATCCAAAGAGAGTATTTGAAATATACTAGTTTATCAATTGCTTCTTCATGAACATGGAACAGTGGCAGAAATTTAGAATTTGCTATACATAGTAGTTTCTATTTGCATCACGCACATAACTGATAACACAGATTATGTAAACACGTTACAAATATGGGAATAAGATTCTTAATTTTTCACTTATGATACTAGCA
The DNA here is from genome assembly GCF_003254725.2 of Canis lupus dingo. Lineage (NCBI taxonomy): Eukaryota > Metazoa > Chordata > Mammalia > Carnivora > Canidae > Canis > Canis lupus. The sequence goes on along the minus strand of NC_064258.1, from coordinate 2,790,789 downwards.
AAGAAAAAATTATACAGTATAACTTTCTTCGAGACGCGGTGGATATCTGCAAAATTGTTAATATACATTTGTCACTTAAGATTTAATGGCTCAAGCGTAACATGCAAGCATTAAAAAATAATTTGCAAAGATGCATCAACAGTAGTTGCTTTATGCCATTAAAATAGAGTTTACATATTACTTTATGTAATGCCACAACACTAAAAGGTTTTAAATCTTTATACATATATCTATGAGTGTGTGTGAGTATATATATATATGTACATATATATGTGTGTGTATATGTGTATTTATATGTACATATATATATTCTTTTTTTTTCAAGCCTTTCTGAAGTATAGCTCTATTGAAATAAAGAATTGAATGTCAGAGAATAAGTTGAAGCATGCTACATTAACTTGCTTCCAACCTTCTAATGCCAAGGGCTTTCTATCTCACTTCAAGGTCACACCCACCCATCCGCATTACACCTCAGACTTTAATTCCTGCTGTTTTTTCCTTTCTCATTTGCTGGCCTCCTTGCATACCTGAACAATACAGGAATATTCCAGAATTAGAATGTTTTCATTTGCACTTCCTCTGTCTGGAATACTTTTCCCCAGACATCCACATGGCTTGCTGGACAATGACTTTGTTTATTCAGACGTCACTTAGTGAGGGCTGTCACGGTTTCCTCTGCATTTAAAAAAAATGTAATCAGACAAAGACAGACAAACACCATATGATTTCATATGGTGGAATCTAAAAAAAAGAAACAAAACAAAAACAGATGAACAGTTTCAGGAAACAAACTTGGTTACTAGATGGGGAGGGGTTGGGAGATGGGCAAAATAGTTAAGGGGAATTAAGAGCTATAAACTTCCAGCTATAAAATAAATAAATCACAGGAATGTAAGGTACAGCATAGGGAATATAGTCAATAATATTGTAATTAGTACAGTGACAGATGGTAACTAGACTTGTCATGGGGATCATTTTACAATGTATAAAAATATCAAATCACTATGATGTATACCTGAAACTAATAGGATATTGAGTATCAATTAAACTTCAATTTAAAAAATTGCAATCTACACACAGCCTGTTCTTCCAGTCCCTGTTGTAGTTTTTCCTCACCATTGTTGGGTGCTACCTATATATATTATTTTAATCTTTGGCTTATTGTCTGTTTTCTCCCCACTAGAGTATAAGACTCCAAAAATTCAGAATTTCTTTTCTTTGTGGTTTCCCTAGCTCCGTATCTGTCATGTAGTGGGTACCCAGTAATGTTTGCTGAATGAGTGAATGGGCTATAAAACAAGTATAAAGAAAATGGTGCCCTGAGGACTGATACTAAATTGTGTGCTGAAATGCATGGATGTAGGGTTTAGGGCCCAGCAGCCACTAGGACCAAAATGTTAGAGACTCATCAATATTAATAAATTGGTTAATATTTTTAAAGTCATTGACAGAGACCCTAGTAGGTGACCATTTTTATTTTACTTGCTTAATTAATGTCTGCCGTTATGAACATTATTTTGTGTAAATTAAAAAGGGGTTTGTTACTTTTAAAAAGGCCCAGAGTTAAAATGACTATTTCATTATGACTTAAAGAATGAAAGTTTTGAAATATCGCTACGGGACAAGGATGAGGTCCTGGTAAGGATTTGGTTTTGTTTTTTAAAGGTAAGTAGTGAGTACTGTCATAACACTGGAGAGCCTCTATACTAGAGGCTGATTTTATCAGAAAAGAGATGACTTACCCTTATTTAACTAATGGATCTTGACTTAGCGGAAGGTAAACGTGAAGGTCTGAATATAAATGGCAATCAGTAAAAAAACAATAAATAAATAAATAAATAAATAAATAAATAAATAAATAAATAAATGGCAATCAGTGTGTTGTCAGAATCATGTCAGAAAGAGAGACGATGATTAAAATATGTTATAGTTTCTTTGCTTTCTCGGAGGAGCCAGGGGAAGACCATCTGATCATGCCAACGGTGAACATGGAAAACCATTATCTTTTGGAAAATGTGCCATGACACAGGCTCCGTAATTGAATTGTTTAGTTGAAGAAGAGCAAGGTGCAAAGGATTCTGATGCAGAGGCATTTTGTAAGCCATGAGGGGAAACTGCAGTCTAGAACCAAGGGGCTTGTCCAGGGTCGTTCGGGAAAGTCATGGCAGTGCCAAATCCCCAACCACAGTGCTTTAGGACGTTCCTAGACCAAGGTCTTTGTGTTCTACTTGTGTTTTCTTAATTCATACTAATATATGGTGAAGGCCTGCTGTGTGCCAGCTGCTGTTCCAGGCACTGCGCATCCAGCATTGGAAACAACGCCTGCCTACCCCTGCATCTAACGTGGGGAGACGGCCAGAATGAAAATGTGCAGTGTCAGAGAAGGATAAATCCTAGGGAAAAAACAGAGCCGGACCCGGAGATAGAAAAGAGCTGTGGTGGGGATGGGACCAGGAGAGGCGAGGGTGGCAGTGGGGCAGACAGAGGGCCCCGTGGCCTCCAAGGACAGAGGGAGAGCAAAGGCTCCCAGGAAGGGCTCCCTGACTGCGCTGATGGAGGCAGGCTCCCTTGTGGCTGGAGGAGCAGGGGGGAGGTGAGGAGGGCAGGAGAGGGTGGTGGCAAGGTGGAGCTAGACCACAAAGGGCCCTCCACTGTTACAACAGCTAGACTTTTCCTCTGAATGAGACCTAGTGCCACGTGAGGGCTTGGAGCAGAGTATCTGAACTTGGCTTCTATTTGCAGAGGCTCAGCTTGGCTGCTGGGTATAGGGTAGGGGTGAGAGCACAAGGGGAAAGCAGGGGCTGGTTGGAAGGTACTGTGGGATGGGGCAAGAGGAGGTGGGGGCTTTGACCTGAGCAGTGAGGGGCGGGGGGCGGGCAGGAGTGCTCAGATCCCAATGGAGGAGATAGAGCAGACTGGATTAACTGATAGGTTGGATGATGAGTGTAGAAGAAAGGGGGGATATAGTGGGGACTCCAAGGCTTTGTCTTGAGCAGCTGGACCCTGTATTTCCTAGAAGTTGGCAGTCAGGACCGTATGCTCAGTGAAACTCATGTTTGATCTTGTCCACACTGCTCCCCAGGTTGGGTTGTGTACTCCCACAGAAGACATGTCTCCTCCGGTTTGACTCACGGCTATGTTAGCAGCTGCAAATAACCATTGCCTAGATCCTGTGTGTTAGGAGTTACAAAATGAGGGTCCCCTAATTCCATCACTTAGTCTTCATTTATGAGCTGAAATATTTCCATAAAGAGAGCATTTAGTGATGTTATGGTTCCTACTGGTAAGATGTGCTAAGTGTTGGCTTCGTAGTCCTTATTCCTAATATTCAAAATAATGGGTTAGTTACTTGGCATTTCCTTAAGACTGAACATTTCTTTTTTATTTTTATGAACTCCTAGAATTAAACATCCCTGACGTATTTTATCCCATTGCAGGATATTCTCACTGATGTTAAAATCATTCTTCTCTGATCCTGGTGTCTTTTTTTTTTTTTTTTAAATGCCCCCTGTTTCCAATAGCTTATTTGTTTCTATGTGACATTATGTTCCAGGCTTATCTTGTGCATTTCTAGCCCTGAAATCAGTCACTTCATCCAGCAGCCCTGTTTCCTCTTAATGAAAAATCATATTGAGTGATGATAATCTGGTGCTACAGGTTGTCCTTGTTTGGGGCCTTTCCCAGTGGACAGAGCTAGGACGTAGGTCTGCATTTTTTATGAAGAAAAATTATGGGTTCATGGCTATGTTTCTCATTCAAATTCAGGAATAGATCAGGTCATAATTTAACCTCATCAATCTTAGATTCGCTTCTCCTTTTCACACATTGAAATTTTCAGGGTCCAAAGCATCAAGGTAATTACTCATTTGTATCGTTGCCTGCTTATAGAGCATTTCAGTCACACAGAATGAGGCTCCAATTTTACCTGAAAGGTCAGGGTGAGAGGAACATTTGTTGACAAGAGGAGGATGCACATTCTGATTGGAGCGAACAGCATAGACAGAGATTCAGAGCTTGAGAGAGCACAGTTCAGTTTGGAAGGAGCAAATACTATTGTACCAGAGGAGTGATGGGTTAGGGAGTCAGGAAGAAGTGGGAATATAATGAGCCTCACATTCAGTGCTGTGGACCTTAGCATCAACCAGAGACACGAGCTGTTTTCTCTGCTTAAGAGGTATCTTGCATTTTGGTTTGGTTTGTTGTTTGTGGTTGTTGTTTTTTGTTTTTTTTTAAGATTTATTTATTGTAGAGAGTAGGAGAAAGAATGAGCAAGTAGGGGAGAGGCAGAGGGAGCGAGAGCATCCTGATGCAGACTCCATGCTGAGCACAGAGCCTGAGGAGGCGGAGCCCCATCCCAGGGCCCTGAGCTCCTGACCTGAGCCCAAAGCAAGAATGGGCCACCTAGCTGACAGAGATGCCCAGATGCCCCTTGCATTTGGTTTTAATAAAAAGCATCTCTTTATAATTCACCTACATATAAGGAGAACTTGCAGGATAGAACCTGAAGGATGGCAATCCTCAGCTCTTTGCTCCATCAGTTCAGGGAAAGTGCAGCTCAGTATTTTCGGCCATTGGAAGAAGGATTTGCATCCTAATGATCCCTTTTCCTGGTATTTTTCTCCCCACAGAGGACAAAGTGTGGACCATAGTGTCTCACGATTTGCAGATGCAGACCACGGTGGTGGGCTACAGCCCAGAAAAGTACTCGGTGACACAGCTCGTTTACAGTGCCTCCATGGACCAGATCAGCGCCGTCACCAGCAGTGCCGAGCACTGCGAGCAGTACGTCTCCTATTTCTGCAAGATGTCGAGGTTGTTGAACACCCCAGGTAGGCTGAGAATGGAGTGTTCCTTGTAATTACTATCTCAGCTGGTGCTTGGAATTACCTAAACAATCCAACAGGTGCGACGTATTATCTTAGAGGCCAGTCTCCAAAGTGCAGGCAGCTGTGAAAAAAGTAAACGATCACTTGTTTTCTGGAGAATGAAACTGAGAAAAGTATGATTTTAGGAAAACATTGCATTGTTTTAAGCTTTTAGGAAAAAATTGCATTGTTTTAAACTCTGAGTTTTTTTTGCAGTTTTTTTGTGCCTACGTGTGTGTATCTGTGTTTCTGGTGCTTAATTATCAGTAGTTGCTTCGGTCAAAAGTGTATCAGAGCCACTTGTGAACTTTCAACCACTACCGTCTGAGTTCTTCAGTTGTCCTTAACGTACAACTGAAAGCATTCTTAAGGCTGCCCGAGATAAATGGCATGTAGAAGAGCAGTAAAATTTAGAGTTCTTTATTATCTATAGGCACTTAATAGTATCTGTTTGCTCAAGAAGTTCGACCTAATTTTTTTTCGTGATAGCTTACTTTTAGCAATGCCTCAGGATGTATGTGTGTGCATGCGTGTGTGTGTGGTTCGGAGTGTAGAAAAATAAAGAATTTCCAAAGGTTGCCCTCAAAATATCTTTTCCAAGAGATCCATATGCTTTGGAGTTCTTGGCAGCAAATTCAGGATGTTGACGGAAAACGAAATCCCTCAGTCTATAGTATAACAGAGTAGAAATAGAGGATGTGCTCTGAAAGAAACAAATGTTCACACTTTTCAGCCTTGCCACTCTTCAGGTAAGTGACTTTGGTGGAGTTAATTGAACTCTTAAGCCTTAATATCCAGGTGTTTGTTTGTTTTTTTTTTTTCATTCAAATAGGCATCATAATGCCTACTATAGGTGAGTGAGAATTTCCTGGGGTCATGTGCTAATGCTTACTATAGGCTTTGATGCACTTAACTTCATACATAGCAAATAGTGTATTGATTATTTTTAATAATAAGCAACTTTAGAAGTGGCATCATGCTCCATCACAGACCGGTGGGCTATTTGCTGCCCAAAATCAGTATTGGATTGAAGGCAATATTGTGGGGAGTACTTACAAAGAAGAGTTAGATAAAACAATATGATATTTTAAAGATTTGATTTGATTTGGTTTTTTTTTTGGGGGGGGGGTTAATGTGCAAAGCCTTGTGGTGAAATTATAGACAAGTGTAACCAGTGGAATCTAAGAAAGTAAAATCTGTGGTTGTGGACATGATTGTTTCAGACAATTGGTGATTCTGCTGTTTGAAGAAAGGAGGTGATTGTGGCTGAGGTGTTGAGGTAGTGCTTAGAGGCAGAAAGACAATTTGAGGATGTCGAAAGAGGGTAAGCAGAAGTCTAGAAGACAGAATATGGATGACCCTTTAGGTCATGGTCAGAAGTAGCTCAGCAAAAGCTGAGTTCAGTAAGAACAGTAAGGAATAAGGTTGGAAAGTACATGGGAGAAACTGGGGCCAGGGAGGGAGTGGGACTTGAGGGGGGGTGCATGAACTAAGTGTTCTGCTGTGGAACTGGGATTTTTTTTTTCCCCTGAAGGCTGGTGCTTCTCAGACTTCAGCAGGCATTGAAATAACCTGGGACATTAATAACACACAGATTGCTGAGCCCCATTCCACAGGTTTCTGATTCACTGGGTCTGAGGTGGGGCTCCAGAATTTTCATATGTAATGAGTCCAATGGGCTGAATTGTGTCCTTCCAAAATGTGTGTGATGAAATCCTAACCCCAAATGTGACTGAATTTCAGACAGAGCTTTTAGTAGGTAATTAAGGTTAAACAAGTTCATAAAGCTGGTGAGATTGGCGGCCTTATAAAAAGAGGGAAAGCCAGTTCTTTCTCTCTACCACATGAGGACACAGTGAGAAGGCAGCCATCTGCAAGCCAGGATGAGAGCCCTCACCAGAAACCCAATTGGCTGACAATGTGATTGCGAACTTCCAGCCTCCAGAACCATGAGAAAACAAATGTGTGTTGCAAGCTCCCCAGCTGCGGTATTTTGTTTAAAGCCTGAGTGAACTAATAACATGAGTTCCCAGGCAATGACAACATTGCTGGTGTAGAGACCACTCTTTGAAAACCACTGCTGTGGGCCATGGGAAACCTTCCAAGTCCCTACGGCCCACCTGTTCTTCCATGTGTTTGCACTTATATAGCCTCTTTTTTTTACTGGATCTTGTTTTCGATGCATGGAAAAGCCAACCAAGGATCAAAGAAAATCCAGGGCACTGGGTACAATTAGTGACTTCCTCGGCACTGAGTTTCACAAGTGAATGCTCCTTATTGAGGTGCATTCCAAAGATCTCAATTTGTCTTCAATCTTCAGGGTGTGGACGAGGGTGAGGGTGAGGGCAACCTGCTGACCAGAATAGTAGCTGATACCATCAGCTTTATCTTCTTACATGCTTCTCTTCAACTCCAAAGTCAACTGCCACTTTTGAAATTTTGCTCTAGTGGTTCCAAAACACAATATGACTTTTAAATAAGTTCAGTTCACAGTTTGGGCACTGTGAGAATTAGGTCAGAAGTAAGAGAACGAGTCTGCCTCTAGTGCTCCTGGCCTTGCTCTCCATTCCTTCTCTCTTCCCTCTGTCTCTTCCCCACAAACCCCTCAGAAGCCTATGTTCCTTTTCAAAACCGGCGGTTCCTAAAACATCAAGAAAAAGAAGATAAACTTGTTTTTAAACAGTATTTTTGTATATTTTCTAGTAATAAGCTAAACATACTTCTTGTCAACCTCCAGATGCCTTTTCAGGGGGAATAAATACTAAATTGAACTCTAGAATTAATTGTTCATCTGCACATTCGCAGATTATTTTCTTGTGATTCGACATTTGTAGACGATTATTGTACTTAATAGTTTATACTTTGAAAATAAGTTTATCATATGCTGCTTGCCTAAATGTGCATATACATGAATACAAATTTCACTCACCAAAGATTAATGCTTAATAAACTATTGCTGATTGGAATGAAATGAAAATACATAATTTTAAGTATTACCTCATTCTACCTTCAGGCAATTGTTTTAAACAATAGCGTGCGTCAGAATGCTCAGGTTTGTCAAAATGCTGATTCCTGGGCCACACTCCCATTTGATAGAACTTGGTTGGGGCCCAGGAATGTTTGCTCTTAAAAAAACCATCCATTTGTAGTTCTGTGAACCATACACTAAGAAACGCCATTTCTAATTTACAGTGTGAAGATCTCTCATGGTAGACTTTAAGGTTTCAATATTCTTTTTTTTTTAATTTTTTTTTTTATTTATTTATGATAGAGAGAGAGAGAGAGGCAGAGACACAGGAGGAGGGAGAAGCAGGCTCCATGCACCAGGAGCCAGACGTGGGATTCGATCCCGGGTCTCCAGGATCGCGCCCTGGGCTAAAGGCAGGCGCCAAACCGCTGCGCCACCCAGGGATCCCAGGTTTCAATATTCCATTTTAGAGAAGATTAAAGGAAATATTAGAACTTGTCTGGCCAATTAAAAGAAAACAGCATACATAATTACCTACTCCTTCAGCTAAACTAGATTGGCATTGTATATTTATTAATCCTTTCATAGACCAGTCTCTAAATATTCTACAGTGAATTTCAGCCTTCCCTTCTGAGTCATTCTTCATACTCCCAATTTCTGTTTCCCAGGGTAGTTAGATCTATAGAACAGCTGAAGCAAAGAAAGGGAGTAGTTGGTGTAGCGAGTGTTTCTGTATGATTGTGTTCTGTGTATGTCCAAAGAAGAAAGAATACAATTTAATAAAAATCTTTAATTTGCTGTTTTAAGGAGCAAATGTTTGCTGTAATTGGGTTCTTTTTTTTTCCTCCTTCCTGATAACAGTCAATTTTAAATATCCATTTACCCGTTCTTAACTAAGACTGAATTATATTGGAACTTCTGTAGTAGTACTTGTGACATCTGTTTGAATACAAAGTATATTCATTATAGTCATGGCAATTAAAATGAATATCAAATGAGTTTGTAATAGCTATGCACTTAAAATGTTATTCTTTATTTTAAGAGCCTTACCCTCAAGAGTTCATTTGGGGCTCTATAGTTTCTAATGATACTTAGGATAAAGAGTTGATTTTGTATGCATATGGACCTCATTTTTATTTTGATAAATGTTTGGTTGTACCATACCATTAGCCAACAAATGTAGAATTGCTCATTATTGGTTTCTCACAAATTTACAAGGGCAGTAATATATTTCTTGCAATGTTATCTCTTCTTTTATTACCGCAAAATTTTAAAAATGGAATCAATTTTAAAGTAATAATTTTGCCATTCTTTACGGTCATATCTATTCTTGCCACGTTACTATTAATTCAGCTATTCTTAATCAGCTTTGTAAAGGACATAGAAACAAGACAAATAAGGTTATTTTATTCCATAGAGGAGCCTGTTTGTAGGGAGGCCTACCAATTTGGGGATGAACAAATTCTACCTACACAAAGAAAACCATTAATGGGTATCCAAAACCAAAGGATGTTAACATGTTTTATATTTATATCCCCAGAACTGCAAATGTTGTAATATATGAACTTATGAAAGACAGAAACCATTAAACAATGAAATCTACTTCTGAAATAAATATCTTAAGAACCTGAATTTGTTAAGTTAGATATCAAGAGAAAGTTTCATTAGGTTATACTTAAGAAATGCCTCAGTCAACAATCCTAATACCTTTAAATAATATATTTTCCTATATTTGGATACAACCTATTAGCCTGCTTTTTTTTTATAAGCTTGCTTTATAGTGCTTATTTGTTTACCTTAAATCCACTAGAATCATATATTTATATTACAAAACATTATACTTTCTAATTAAGATTTTTTTTGTTGAAATATTCCTTACATCTATAAAGATGTATTTAACTATAGAGGTGTAAAGTTGATATGGTTCTTGTTGTTCTGACTATATTTAGTGTTGTTTTCATTGGTTTCCAGTGCTTCGTTTCCTTTAATTTCTCAATATAGTCTTATTCTCATAAGTCATAGTTTTATTGTTTCTTTCATTGGAAGAAGCAATATAAATTATCCGTCCTTTTGGGTAGTTTACTATTAGATTTTATATCTATTGAAAAGGAATTATGTTCACAATTTTTGCCTGTAAAGTAAGCTGTGTAAAATTCAATATACTTTGATGATACTAAACTGTGATTTAGTGGCATCCAAAAGACAAGAAAACATGACTCTTGTATTATAAGTTATATAACCTATTTTTAGAAAAAAACTTTTAAACTTTGGGGAAGTTATTAAAAAAGTGAATTTTCTAAGTTGGCATTATGCATAAGAAAGCATCATGTTTAACTCTTGAAACAACATAGATAAAAACATTGCTTGATGGCACCTAAAGATTAGCATTTTCATTGTGTCTGGTCAGTATGTTAATCAAAAGATTAATCATTTATCTAATTAATTATTGTGTTAAATGATTGTACTAACACTGGAGGATGCAGTTAAGTGGGACAAATAACTAAGAGATAAAATTAGGGGATCAAATCTAGTTATATTCCACCCCCAACCAACTAGACTCTCTGTAGAGGACACTGTGGTGAAAAGGGACAGAACGGTCACAGGGAAAATAGAGGCTATTTCAGCAGTATGTATAGGAATTGATGAAAGCCTCAACTGGAACAATGAATGAGGTTATCAATCAGTCTACAAATATTTATTGTTTCTTGTGTATCAGGAATCATTACATGTAAGCTGACATGTGGATTCATCAGTTAACTAAGAAAAAAAATGGCAAGGGGAATTCTAGGTTAGAGATGTCAGAATGTGCACTCATTGTGAGATGAAGGTCAGAGAACATGAACTTGGGAGGAAAGGAGAAAGATCAGAACGGTTAGAATAGATACACTGAAGGTGAGAGAGAAAGAGGAAGGAGATGAAGGAGAGTCTGCAGGACTGTAAGGATTTCACTCAGAGGCAAGCAGGATGGCTTTAAGTGGGGGATTCCAGCTGTCGGGTGGAGAACAACATTCAGGAAGCATGGGTTTGCAGGAAGAGAATATCCCACACAGTGACACTGAAGTATGGGTGACACTGGATGTCAGAGAGGCTCCCTGGGCCCTGAGAGGGAAAACTCTCCTTGAAGTGTAGGTAGGAGAATCAGCACAAGCCATGATTGCTTATCTACAGAGTAATGTTAGGAGAAGGGAAAGTGCGATCTTCCCTTGTGCCCAGGAGTAAAGATAAAGTGGATGACTACGAGTAATTGTAATGCCCTCATCAATGACTCCAAGAGATCCCAGGAAGAGCAGGGAAAGAACATTGAAGGAAAGAAAACACTAATTTGAAAAGGTAATCCACTTGAAGAAGTGGATTCAGCTAACAGGACTCCAAGTGATGATCAGAGCAATAGGAAGAGAGGCAAACTAGGAAATCCTAACAATGAGGAAACTAAAGCAAAGGAGTGTTTAACGATAAGCAAATAGAAAGAAAGAGAAAGAAGAAAAAGAAGAAAGAAAGAAAAGAAAGAAAAGAAAAGAAAAGAAAAGAAAAGAAAAAAAGAAAAGAAAAGAAAGAAAAAAGAAAGAAAGAAAGAAAGAAAGAAAGAAAGAAAGAAAGAAAGAAAGAAAGAGAGAGAGAGAGAGAAAGGAAGGAAGGAAGGAAGGAAGGAAGGAAGGAAGGAAGGAAGGAAGGAAGGAAGGAAGGAAGAAAGGAAGGAAGGAAGGAAGGAAGGAAGAAAGTAAAAACAAAACCAAAAAAAAAATGAAGGTGTGGTCAGTCATGAGACAGCATACCAAGCCAAGCCTTGGCTTTGGCTATTTGGAGGCTGCTGGAGTTTCCTGTCAGTGGGGTCTGGTGGTTAGAGCCACTAAAGAATGAATAGAAAAAGGAACAGCAAGCGAAGGTCTTCAAGAACTTCCATAGTAACGGGGGATGGCTCAATACAGAATTGCTGCTTAATCAGAAGACAAGCTGCAGCAAGGGTTTGGGAATTTTTTGTATTTTAAAAAATGAGGGAGTTATGAGTAAGTTTATAAATGGAGGAGGCAGTGGAGAGGAAGAGGCTAAAGATGTAGAAGAGGAATGAAGGAACCCCAGGAGTGACAAAAGAATATGGAATTTGCCTTGGCAGGGGAAAAAAAAAATGAAAATCTGCTCTGAGAAAAGAGATAAAGGAAAGAATAGAGATTTTCATTAAATTCTATTGACCAACACCGGTCTTGACATTTTATCTCCTTTAACTCTCAGAGTTATGTGAACTAGATTTTATATATGTCCAGTTTGCAAAATAGGGCTTAGGGAGGTGAATAAACTCACTAAAGGTCACAGTAGCTGGAAGTGAGGCAGCAGGGTTCAAATGCAAATCTATCTTCTCACAAGACTTGCCTTCTGACTCTCTGAGGAGAGCATGAACATATGGAAAGGTCAGTGCCCCCCACTCCCCGCAAAGTGAGGTTAGAGTGACCCCCCCCAGCAGGATCTACACCCATCCCATCTCTTCCTCCACTATGAAAGAACGTTTTCCTTCATGCCATTTACTTTCTGTCTCTGATTAGAAATGCTCTTTGCCAAGTGACCTTTGGTCAAGACCAATATTTTTGATTAATAAATTAATCTTAAGGGCAAATTTGCTGAGGACAGCTTGACTGACCTCTACTAAAAGTACTGCATTTCAAGGTGCCAACTTTTTGAGCTTTGAGGTGTGACTTTGAAGAACATTGACCTTCTAGAACTTAATGAAGACTTTTTATTTCTGCCATTTTATTTTCTGAGTGCCTTTTTTTTTGATGACTGAAATAAGAATGGAGGGAGGCTTTGAAGTAATCCTATAACACACTGTGAAGTTTGGAAACTGTCTTCTCATATAATTAAATCATAAATATTTTTTGTTCGTGTGTCATCTTTGAAATTATCCACAACAATGACATAAGATGAAGATAAACCTAATTGATTGTGTAAATTATGTTTGAAAGTACCTCTCTCCTCAACAGGATACTGGAAAAGAAAAAGAGAATTTTACTATAAAAATCCCTTGCAAATCTCTAGAGCTTTATTAAGAAACATTCAGCAAAGATTTGTTAAATAGATAAGACTCTGCTAGGTGCTGTGAGAATGAAGGAGAGCAAAGAATAGTTCTTAAATAGCATTTGCCTCAAATTTTAGAAACATTTTTTTGTAATGAGAATAAAGTCATTTTGTATATGATATAAACACAGAAGGAGTCTTACTGGGATATCTTGGATAAAAGATTGAATATACAGAGAACTCAAAACAATTTCTAAATAAATTGATATGTGTATTTTATACTGGGGAGAAGGTCAGGAGTTGTTTGGAGAAGCCTAGGAGAGAGGGATTTTGAGTTCCATGGTCCAGTGTACCAGTCCAGGTTCAACCAGAGAAATAAAACCAGTAAGAATATATGTATTTATAAATTTATTACAAGGAATTGGCTTATGCAGTAGTGGGACCTGGCATTGCAAGTCCAACATGAGGGCAGACTGGAACTCTGAGGAATGAGAAGAAAGCTGCTGCCCACAGGTAGAATTTCTTCTTCAAGGAAGACCATGGCCTTTCATCCTTTCTTTCAGCTGATTGAATCAGGTCTGTCCAGTTTACGATCACCTACTCTCTCTTACTTAAAGTCAGTGGATAATGAACTTCACGACATCTACAGAATACCTGCACAGCAACACCTTGATTCGTGTTCATGCGATGACCGGGCACTGCAACCCAGGTCAGTTTGCACATTAAACTGATCATCGTAGTCAGCAAAGATTTTTTTTTTTTAAGTGAACAACTGAGAAACCCATTTCTAGAGTAGCAATAATTTATTCCCTCAATTGTGGAACATACAGCTCTCTCTGTCAACGTAGACAGGTCAGATCGACCTGTTAGCAGTGTTGGGAAACCTTTCATTCTCCTGTCTCTCCATTTATGATGAGGGCACACATGTCAAATTGACAAATAAATATCATTTCATATGGTAATAGCAGTGGTGATTTGAAGGAGTCAAGTACATCAACTTAAGAAGTCAAAACCAAAGGTTTTCCTTTTCCCTGTGTTGTCTCAAAAAAGAATTGTGGATGCCTTTATTCCATATTTTAACCAAGGTAGCCTGTGTCCACCAGGGATCTGGCAATATTAACTCATTGTTGGCTCAGAGCTCTACCTAAAGGAAAGCATCTCCATTGATCCAAATGAGCGTACTTCATATACATAACCTTAGGAAAGCTGCAGAATAGTTCCCTGACTCCATCCACATTATTTTGCAGTGTTTCTCTGGGTTTGCTTTTATAATTGAATCAAATCCCACTGCCATGCAAACTAACAGCAATGTTACGGAAGCTCAGAGAAAGTTGAAAGAACTCACTTTTTTAAAAGAATGGATAAGAATGAGATAATACACCAGTTTTATTTCAAAGGCCATATTCTCAAGTTTTGTTATTTCCCACCAGTGAATGACAGAACTTCTCTAAAATAATAAGTCTCCAAAAAGGCAGCTGGATTCTATTATCTGTTTGCCTATGATTTACCAAAACCACTTTTTATAGGACAGTGATTAATGTCGCAGAGTGTTAGTCAAATAGAAATGCCATAGCTATTTTGACCTTCACTCGGTATCTTAAATTCTCTTAAAGAACTCTTTTTTTTCCCTATTGGTACTGAATTTGAAATTCAGGCTTACTGTATTGTCCTCTTTAGTCTTAGACAAATAATATTTTTTTTGACAAATAATATTTTAAACCTCTAAATTAAATTATGATGAAAGGAGGAGAAATGACATTAGTGTTTATTAATTGCTTACCACAGACATTTATATAGATTGGCTCATTATATCTATCCCCCAAACTTTGTAAATTATATATTATTATTTCCATTTTATACCTGAAGAAACATATGACTTTGGGAGGGTTAATTCACGAAAGGTAAACAGTAAAAATGGTGCTTAGAGTCCAAACCAAGATTAAGATCTAGGCTCATGTGCCTCTAGACTCGTATATATTTTCTAACAATATGTTAAAAAAAAAAAAAAGGAAGGGAGGGAGGAGATGGTAGAGAGAGGAAGAGAGAAGGAAAGAGAACAAAACAAAGTGGGGTCACCTAATAAGCTAATTGGGGAAATTTAAATTTTTTTCCTAAAGTGTAAAATTAGGATGTGCTTTTAGCACAATTAAAACAGAAGAATGAAGCACTTTGTTAAGCAAGAAGCCAAAAGGGACTTTTATGAGATCTTGCAACTGCTTCATTTTGAAATTCTACCTTTCCCCCACCCCCAACATCTTCGATTTGGCCCTGACAAGTATATTAAAAAATATGGTTTAGATGACAATTTGTTTGGAACCATATTGAAAAACATTTGATGTGAAAGAAATAGGAACATGCCTCTCTTTCTATAGAGCAACTTGACTTTCATGTTTTAATATCAAGGTATTTCAAACAGAACAGGTGAATTGTATATTGATGAAATAGAAAAATGTTGCAAAAGGTTATCCACTCTTCAGACGAGATATGAAAACAGAATGTTGACGTTTTCTTTTTCTTTTCAGAAGAAACTCACACACTTGAGCCTAACACACATGCCATGCCCAACGCTGCATTCTTACCTTATGAATTTGCTGTTGACAGATTGCTCAGAGTTCCTGTTAGAATGGGGAAGGGCAGAGATGACCAGGCTGCCTGTGGGTGGGCAGTGCCTGAAGGGTGGCCCTAGGACACTGACATGGAAATAAAAGTCAGCCAACAGAGACAGAAATCTATTCTCTTTCAACAGGGAATTGTTTTCTGTCAAAAGAATAAAATAACTCTCAGTCCAGGCTCATAAGTGGGAGGGAGAATGGACAAGGGGAGGTGGCTCGTGCTGGGTAATAGGAGGAAGGGGTCTCAGTATGCAGGCAGTGGAGGCAAGAGCCCGGGGCAGAAGGACGAAGCCAGAAGGAATATGGAGAAGTAACTAGACCAGAACAGCCCACTCTGCATTCTGTCCAGCCAGACTGTGGATTATATTTAGTGTCTCGTGGTTTTTACAAAATCGTATTGATCTAGTTAGACCCAATGTTAAAATCAATTTTCTTTCTTCTTAGAAGGCAGCCATGTAAAGGTCTCCAGAAACCAAAATTCTTTTATTTTGTTCCATTGCAAAACATCAAGATGGTAAGCTGATGAAAGCAACAAAATTTCTTAGGATCAATGCTATGAGATTGGCAAATCTATTAAACGAAGCTTGGGAAGCCCAGGTGGCTCAGTGGTTTAGCACCGCCTTCGGCCCAGGGTGTGATCCTGGAGACCCAGGATCGAGTCCCACGTCAGGCTCCCTGCATGGAGCCTGCTTCTCCCTCTGCCTGTGTCTCTGCCTCTCTCTCTCTCTCTGTCTCCCATGAATAAATAAATAAAATCTTTAAAAATAAATAAATAAACGAAGCTTAATATATAATCATGGATAGAAGTTTCAGCTCTGCTAACCACAGTTATGAGTTTACATGAAGAGAACCGGTGAAATAACTCATAAATTTTAGTTTAAAAATAGGAAGTATTAATGAAATAAAGCCCACCAAAGCAGAGGACAAGTGTGTACTTCCTAAATGAACAATCACTACCCACAGGTCTCGTAGACTTTCAGAGATGACCTGAATTCTGGAATCACTAGATGCATACTATCCAAACTCATAAAAAGCAACAAAAACATGAATCAATATAGTAGATTATTTTAATATAAATACTTGGCATTGAAATGTTATAACGTTTAAGATTAGAGTGTAACTAATATCTAAAAGCATATCTGAACATGATAATGAAGTTACAAGATATTCAACGGCAGTGACTTCTTTCCTCCTTCCATACCTGGAGATGTTATTCTTCTTCCTTCTAGTCTTACAGTAGATATTGTTCAGTTTAGGAAAAGGATCCACCTTCACTATTTATACGTGTACATGTATTTTTTTCACCTGATGGGGTATATACCCGTGCATCTCTGTGATAATCTAAGGTATCTCTATGTGTTCTAAATACCACACACACACACACACACACACACACACACACACACACACACCCTACCTGGTTCCAGAAATAACTTGGTCAAGCAGAATTCCTCCATGAAACTGATTAGTTCTGATAGACTTCTTGAAAGTAACAATTCATAGAGCTTATTTGAAATGCAAAGAAATCGAACTACTTATATGGAGTAGGTATTTGCTACTGAAGTTGAACACCATCATTTGTGGGGAAAATAATCTGACTGGAAATAGCTAAAAATTGGCTATCATTTACTACATTGTTAACTACAAGTGAATTTCAGCTCAAAAGTGACAAAAGTGGAAAAAATTAAAAGTAAATGTAACTTGATACCATACAGTTGGCGCCAGAGTATTTTACCAAGAACAGATAGATACATATTCAGTGGAGAGGGGTCAGCTTTGGTCAAATATGAGAAATAAAGATCTAAAGTAATACAGACTAAATATGAATTTAAAAAAATTAATCTGGAGTAAGAATAGCCCAGAAATATATAACCAGTTTTGTTTGTTTTTTTTTTAAAGAAGTGATTTTCTGCTACCACTAAGGATTGCTGTTATCCTGTTTTGAGCATCACCTCAAGACAGGGACAATCTAACCCAGGAGAAATGTATAAAATATGTATAGGCATGGTTCAGAGAAATTTTTAAAAAGCATAAGTGATCTGAGGAGGAGAAATACAATTGGGATTATATATGTAGGAGAAAGGTCTATTAAAAAAATAAGTCCTTGAGAAAATAAAAATAATGCTGAACTGCCTTGAAAATTTCATTTTTAATAAGAAAGTAGAAAGACAAAGACATTGGGCTTCACTTATATTAGAAAGGATTTAGTGGAGATTTTATCTGAAGCAACTTCTTAGGATAGCGTAGATGAAATGCTTGTCTATGCGTAGAAGTTTCAGAAAGGAAAAGAAACGTAGCTTGCATCAAATTCCAGTAGCTGGAATTACATCATGTGGAGAAGCCTCGAAGGCTGTCTCTCAAGATATCTGACATTACCTTAATGAGTTTTCTATGATTCGAAGTCAGATTCTTTTGATAGAACTTGATTTATCAGCACACTCTAGTTGGATCTCAAATATAATCAGAGTCTGCGAGATTGAGATCCACCATCAAAATGCCACTATATATTAATTTAAAATGAGAAGAATAACTGCTGAAGGGATAGGATGGTCTGGCCAGCACCTTCTATGCAGGCAGGGTACACAGAGAGACAAAGATAAGCCAGGATGCCAACGTATCAATTTGTAATGAAAAATGGAATGCTGGAGGGACTGGACGCTTTTGTTCTCTACCCTGCCAAATCGCTCCCTGTAGGGCTACCATCTGGGGATTCAAATTAGAATCAGATGTTTTCTTGTGCATGGACTTGGACCACGAGGAATGCATTAGGTTTTGAGAGAAGGACTAGGCTCTCTTTGGACCATGGAACCCTTTCTCTGAGGCTGCAGTTATGCAAAGTCTGTCTCGTTCACTGCCCTCTTACCTCCACATGGGCTGTCTGTCTAGATTCCTTCAACTCTATTATTATTTAGCTCTATTAATATGTTCAATCAGATTACAGTGAAGTCCTGGTGACATAGTGGTAATTTTGTTCCAGTCCTTGCTTTGCATTGATATTTTGATTCAACTAGCAGAAGATGATCTTATCTTTAAGACTCTTCAGGGACGTTCTCAAGACCCCATACCTGACAACCAAAACCAGAGATGATTTCTTAAAGTTCCTTCCAGTCCTCTATTTTTTTTTGGGGGGGGGGGGTGGGGAATGTTTCTTGTGCTGTATTATCGCACACAGATAACCAAATTTCCTTTTGGAAAGACAAAGGAAAGGAAAGTTGGGTGGATTTAGAAGACGTGGCCTACGTATAAGAAAATCCTTAGTGTTTTTCTAGTTCTGAGAGGAAAATCATCATCGTTTTGATTGAGATGTTTGCATTCATTGCCCGGAAACTTGGTTTTGGCTCCCCATGGGGATCAAATGGAATATGCAGATAAAGTACTTTACTTCTTAGTAGCTTTTATAGATATTTTGATCATTTTCATCATACTAGAGCTTCCAATTTGGAACTGACTGTGAAGATGAAGAAGCTCTTGCTCAGCAAAAAAGTCTTAATGTTCAACCATCTACTCCCTGGAAGCTTTTGTGATAGCACACACTACCACGATGGAGAAACCATTGAGGTGAATGAGCCTTATGACTTATCCATGTGTTACTGCTGAAAATAAAAGGCAGGCCATGTATGGTCTGTATGGAACTCCACTGGAAAGCTATCATATGATAATACAAAGCAAGATAAGGTGGAAGAAATATAAATGGGACTGACTGGAGAGTAATACAATTAATTTATAGCCAGACATATTAAATTTGTTTAAGATTGACAGCAGATTTACCCCTGGGAAGGAGAAGGAGAGAAGGGAATGGATTTTATTTTAAAGAGCTCCTGAAACCTACTAGGATGTGCCTAATGAGGTGATGTAATATAAAACATCACTTGATGTGAAATTTGCATAATGCCTTTTTTCCCTAAGAGATTGCTTTGAAAGAATAACAAAGAAACTGAAATGAGGTGGAAAACAAAATAACAAAACACAAATATTTTCTCAGTGTTTGCAAATATTAAAAATAATTTCCCATCTTCTGATTCATTTGTTCTCCTGAGAGCCCACCTGGATGTCCTCAGAATGTAAAATGATACTTTAATTAATACGTTGGGATTTAGATTTCTCTATAACTATGCCACTTGTATAAAAAAAAATGTTCATGTCTGGTTATGAGCCAAGCAAGGCAGTGGTCGTGTGAATTATGCCATGTTGTGCAGGACCAGACAAATACCTATACACACCTTTGATTTATGCACAAAAGTTGTAAATCAGCCAGCCCTTATCACAGTGGTCCAAAGAAGTCTGTCTTTTGCAGTTTATTCCCTCTGCTTTGCACCTTTTTTTTCTTTTAATAGAGAACCCTCTCTACCTGGAGGTGCCTATTTTCTGGCCAACTCTGCTTCTCAAACTAGAAAACAATTTTAATGCTCTCATGTTTAGGCTACACTGTTATCCCAGCGCCATGTTTCTCCTCCCATTGCTGCTCCCTTCACAATTTCATAGGAGACCTAGCGCTCATATTGCCTTGCTTTGAAATCTTCCCTACAGAGATGGCAAAGACTCCACCACATTTTACATTTGTTGCTTAATTAAATTTTAGCATAAAATTTCCAGCCCCTGCATCACCTTGTACATATTGTTTTATGCATTTAAAACCCTTCATATTTGGGATCCCTGGGTGGCTCAGCAGTTGAGCACCTGCCTTTGGCCCAGGGCGTGATCCTAGAGTCCCAGGATTGAGTCCCACATTGGGCTCCCTGCATGGAGCCTGCTTCTCCCTCTGCCTGTGTTTCTGCCTCTCTCTGTGTGTCTCTTATGAATAAATAAATAAAATATTTAAAAAACCCTTCATATTTAATTTTGAAATTACTTTCCATTCCTTCATCTAGTCATTCATTCTCTGAACCGGTGCTTGTTGGCCATCTATTCTCTTTAAGCTACTAAACTAATTATTTTTTTAAGTTTTTTCTAGGTTCAGATAATTATTATTATTATTTTTAAGACTTTATTTATTCATGAGAGAGAGAGGTAGAGACACAGGCTGAGAGAGAAGCAGGCTCCATGCAGGGAGCCTGACGTGGGACTTGATCCTGGGTCTCCAGGACCAGGCCCTGGGCTGAAGGCAGCGCTAAACCACTGAGCCACCGGGGCTGCCCTACTAAGCTAATTATTGTGGCTGGTTAAGAAATGAAGAAGACTGTTTTCCTAAGGGAGGGATCTCCTATTGGGGCTATATTTTGTTTGTTTGTTTTTCTTTCCTTTTTAAAGATTTTATTTATTTATTTATTTATTTATTTATTTATTTAAGAGAGAGCAGGGCAGAGGCAGAGAGAGAAGCAGACTCCCCACGAAGCAGAGAGCCCTGACTCAGAAACTTGATCCCAGGGCCCCGGGATCCTGACCTGAGCTGAAAGCAAATGCTTAATTAAACAACTGAGCCATTCAAGTGCCCCATATTGAAGCTGTTTTAAACAACTTCAGAACGTAAAGACTGCTAACTCTGGGAAACGAACTAGGGGTGGTAGAAGGGGAGGAGGGCGGGGGGTGGGAGTGAATGGGTGACGGCACTGGGTGTTATTCTGTATGTTAGTAAATTGAACACCAATAAAAAAAAATAAAATAAAATAAAATAAAATAAAAAAAAAAAAAAAAAAAAAAAAAAAAAATAAACAACTTCCTTCTAAAGAGAAGTAGGAAGGTGGGAGACAGGTGAGCCTCTGAAATCACACTGCACACAATACTGGCCCTAAAGGCAGAGTTGACTAAAGTCATTATTAAAGGATGTGTGGGACAGATGGGACCTGGCGCACTCTTCCCTGTCAGCGTCCTCCTGCCCTCAACCCAGCCACCCAACACACATTTTAAAAGGTAAGCTCTTATATCCAGCCACCTGTCGTCAAGGGATTGTTTTCCTGGTTGTGGTTGTTATAAACCTATTATAAACCAGTTTCCTGAAGATGATGGTGTCTATCCTGTGCTGCTTTCCTGTGCCAGGCCCTGCCCTGCCCTCCCAGCCATATTCTAGAGGTAAGGCACCTCCTAACCCAGCCCCAGACTTCCCTAGCTTCAGCGTCTCCCTTCCTTTGTCTCAAGGACCCAAATGGGTTTATTGCACATTTGATGTCATCTTTAGAGAATATACTGTCATTTTCTTTCTATAACCCCTCTTTTCTAACATCCTTGCATTTTAACTCTCAGCTGTATATTTTTGTTTCTGGAGACAGAATTTTGGCCAAAGATATGTCTAACCCCTTTTAGTAAAGGTCAGCTGCCCACTCTGAGGCACAATACACTGGCTAAGGCAGCTCCCTGAGTGCTTCAGTAGAACTTAGTGGTAGTGTGGGCTTTGGAGAAAGTTCCTCTGCTCTGACCTTCCAAATTCAAGGGCTTTCTCTGTGATTGCTTCTCAGTATAAATACCCTCCAGTCTACCGGTCTGCGCCATGACAGAGCACTACCCTAGTGGAAAGTTTGACTTCTATGTCAGTCACCAAAGCCATCTGCCCTTCATATATCTGACACTAATAAAAATAGCAAACGCTAAGTGGACTAGACTCTCAGGAGATGCGTCTTTGTCTTGGCATTCTTGTAGGCTTGCAAGAAAGGCCAATCCTTTCTTAGAAGATTCAATACCAGTGTATAATTCTCAGATGGTACAAATATTAGTCAAATATGCAACAGCCCCAATGTGATTTATGTAACATAAATGCAACATCAGACACTTTACCCAGTAAGTGCCCTCCCCTCTTTAAAGACCCTTTGTCTTTTATAAACCATATTCCAGATTCTGCATCTATGCCACAGCCTACAGGACACCATCCCACTGTTGTCAGGAGTCATTTAGTCCACTGATGGGATGGCACAGTCCCTACATCTGCTCCTGAATCAAGGAGCTGATTAACGGTGCATCACAGCTCTTGGCAAGACTCAGAATAGGAAATAAAATTAAGGTGTAGGGGTTAGGCAGGAAATTCAGATAAAACTACTTGGGAAATGTAGCTAAGCAAGATATAATTATCTAACTTATAATTAGCCCAGAACATCAGGCCTACCATCCCTAAAGGCTTCTTTTTTGCAAAGAGACAAGTGATACCATCAAGTAGCAGATGGTACCCTTGTATGAGTGCGGGTGAATAATGGATACTTCTTACCTTAAGAGTGTAGCCTGCTCAGAATTTGGTTATAGGAATTCCTATTGGCGTTAGCTCATTAGCTTAATAGTTCATTATTTCTGTTTTTCATTGCTTTGGGCTAGTGCAGTTACTACATTAAAAAAAAAAAAAAGAGTTCTGGAAAATTTCAGTAACATCTCTGGGCCTGAAGGCCTCTATCATTCAATCACCTAGAACACCTAGCAAATCAACACAATCAAATTAAAATTTTTATTAATGTATCCAAAGCCAAGGAAGTCAACTGATTCCAACATGACTCCAACAATTTGTGATACATTCTCATTTTATTCCTTAAAAATTCTATGGTGTATTTTTTTTAGAAAAGAGAAAACTATTCAGGTCGAGCGTGTGGGTTTTGCCCCACTAAGTACACCTGCGGCAAAAGACCTTGCATGTGGCCCTGGAAGTAGCACTGTTATTGCAGCATTGTGAGAAAAAAAAATAAGAAAAAGAAAAGCCAAACAAAGCCCTCTTGGTTCAAAGAATGCTCTGTGGAAGAGGGAAACCCGGGACCAGAGAAGGGGTCTGTGGCTTCTGTTTACCGAAAGATGGGTTCAATGAGATGAGAGGTCTAGTTTTTTCTTTCCCTTGGTCTATAATAAGCCTACTTAGGTTGCTGATGGAGCCTGGCCAAGAACATGCTGCCTGTAGGAACTGGCTTTCAGTTGTGTGTCCCTCCTGAAGTGTTAATCCCGGAGCTACCATTTTGTACACTGCTCGTAATTTACAGCCACAAAAAAAAAAAAAAAAAAAAAAGTATAGTTTTTAAAACCCTTTATTTCTAAATGTGGACTTGTTCACTTATTTACTCATCCATTCTCCCTATGATGCACCAATTCTTCATACCAACATTTCCTGAATACCTACTCCACAGAAGTCACTTTGCTAAGTTCTATAGAGAATGAAAGTGGAGTCCAATGTTCTGTGTAGCAGAATCTGTTAAATCACTGAGATATTAAGAGAATACTAAGCTAACATATATTTATCATTTTATTTAGGGAGTGGAAATGTATAGGAGTGAAATAATTTAAAACAGGAGAGTTTTCATGTAATCATATATATAAAAATATAGAACTTCTATATAAGCACATATGCATATATATAATTTTATAAGGAGAAGTAGTAAACATGATTTCCCATTATTATTTCTTTAATGGTAACAAATAAAACCTCGTAATGCTTATAAATGACTTGGAAAATATTCATTTGTAAACCAATCAAGTAGGGTAATTATTCATTTTTTGGAATACAAGGAAAACAGTGATAACAAAGC
Organism: Canis lupus dingo; assembly: GCF_003254725.2. Lineage (NCBI taxonomy): Eukaryota > Metazoa > Chordata > Mammalia > Carnivora > Canidae > Canis > Canis lupus. The sequence goes on along the minus strand of NC_064258.1, from coordinate 2,766,917 downwards.
TACCTTAAGCTTTAGATCGGGGCTTCCTAGCCTGTTTTTGGATCAAGAATGTTAGGCTCCGTAAGAATAGAGATGTTGCCTTTCTAGTCATCACTGTATTACTGGCTTGTAGAACTATGTCCAGCACATAGTCATCCACATTATTAAAATAAAGAGTAGTTGAAGGGTTGAAGCATAGAAAAAACTTTTTCGATAATCTGAGAAGACAAATTAAACATCTTCATGGGGAAATGATGTGGGTTCACACATACCATTTTTGTGTATATCTCAGAGAAGCACTAGACTCTCCTCATGCTCACCCACAGCTGTGAGGTTAAGAATCTCAGCCTTGGCTGAAGAAAAAAATAGACATGATATGATATGTGCAAAAGGGCATCACCCCAAAGCAGAGAGTACAGCTGCTGTCATGAGCCCCGCCAATCCCTGAAATGCACATGTGATACTCAGAGGTATTATTGTCCACAACAGATCTGACATGAAAGAACTTCGTTGTTGTTTTTTTTTTTTTAATCAGTTGTAACTGATACTCCAAACTTCTCCAAATTTGGAGTAGGGGGAGCAGAGGATCCCTGTCTTGAAGGGCTGGAGGCCAGGTGATGAATGATGTCTAACCTTGTCTTGGATTATGTCATTTTTGGACCTTCCGTGATACCCTAGGGACAAAACTTCTCTCCTGAAGTATCATTTTGCTCCTTCATAGGATTAAAATCATTTAAATAATGGAAAATATTGAAATTATTCCTATACCCACCACTGCAATTTATGTGCCTATGAATGTGTTCTCCCACCGAATTCATTTGTTGGAGCCCTGACCCCAAGCACTCCAGAATGTGACTGCATTTGGAGATCAGGCCATTAAAGAGGTAATTTAAGTTAAAATGAGCCTGTTAGGACAGGCTCTGATCCAATCTGACTGGTGTCCTTATAAGAAGAATCAATTAGGACACACAGAGAGACACCAGCAATGTGCACAGAATGTGCACAGGAGAACACATGAAGACACAGCAAGAAGAAGGCCATTCACAAGCCAAGGAGAAGGCCTCAGAAAAAACACAGAACCACCAGGTCCTGGTCTTGGACTTCTAGCCTCTAGAACTCTGAGAAAATTTCTATCACTGAGCCTCTAGAACTCTGAGAAAATAGATTTCTATCACTGAAGGGATCCAGTCTGTGGAATTTGAGTATGGAAGCCCTAGCAAATGAATATACCCTCTTTCCCCTGGTGGATCAATGTGCTAACTACAAAAAAACAAGAGTAAGAGTCATCATCTTACTCCAAATTGTAGGATTTCAGGGTGCGGTAACTGGGACTCCACCCACAGGAGCAGTGCCTTTGACAGTACTGTAGATAATATGATATTATTGTTACATTTTCTTTCCACGCACAAAGGAGAGAGGAAAATAGTGTTGTATAATATTGACTCTTTGCCAGGCAACTTCATGTTGTCTTTTGTTGTTTTATTTATTTATTTTTAAGATTTTATTTATCTATCTGAGAGAGAGAGCAGGGGGAGGGGCAATGGGAGACGGAGAGAGAGAGAGAATATCAAATAGACTCCTTGCAGAGTGTGGAGCCTGATGCAGGGGCTCAATCCTAAGCCCTGAGATCATGACTTGAGCCGAAGTCAGACACTTAACCGACTGAGCCACCCCAGCACCCCTGTTACCTGTTTTATTGTTCAAAGAATGTTAGGAGGTAGATATTATAAGTCATATTATATGGATGAGAAAAATGAAGGTTCTGATGGGTTTGAACATGTAAGTGGTGCCCCTCAGCCCCTCACCAGCAGAGCCGGCACGCACATCCACATCCGGATGCTGGAACCTACACTTTCTTCTGGATGCCCTACTGATACGCTGAGTTACCATGTTCTAAACTCATCACACCTAAGACGCCTGCTTGTCAGAGGAGGGTTAGAGTGGTGGTTGTTACGTAGCTTCAGTGTATGAAGTGATGACGTTGGAATCGTAAAAGCAGGTCTTCTCTTTTCTATCTTTGATGAAACCAAAAATTTAACATTTTAATTTTTTCTTTCTTGCTGAGAAATATTCCCAGCAATTCATGTGAAAAGAAAGAAATGTGGTATCAGGACCCCAGTGCTTTCTGTTCTTGAATTTGTATTAAAAGGTCAGAGAAGACGTAGTCAGGACTAATCAATGAAATTGTTCGTCTTGCCCCTAAGAATTAAAAGGGGATCAGTTCAGAAAAGTCAGTAGAGCACAGGATAATTTTGGATAATGAAAAGATAAAGGTTTAGTTTATTTCATCACTTTCATGTTTATATTTTACATAATTATCAATTACAATGAGAATATTATGAAACAATTTACCATATTCTCTGAGAACAAAAATTGCCTGTCTATAGAAGTCAAACCTAATGGATTTTATACAAGTTCCTTACAATATTTTTTATTAGTAAATATATCAAAGATACCCAGAAATCAACGTGATGATTGATTTTTTTTTGCTGTAACACAAACATAGCTCCAATTTTATTTCTCTGGGAGAATTTTTTATAAACTTAGGTAATATTTTTTAAGGTAAAGTGGTGGTAATCTAGCTGGACATAATTTCTTGGCCCATTTTACTCCTTTTCCCTCAATATAGTGATGTTTCAACAAATTCTAACATTCATAACTGTCAAATAATGGCACAAATTTTAAATTGAGTCCTTTTTTTTAGATTTTTATACTTTCAAATTGCCGTTCTCAATGTTAGTTTCAATTACCTCATTTTCTTAGTGCCTTTTTCTTTCAAAGTAAACTGTTAGACTTTGGGAGATTTTTGTCTTACAATGTAATTATTTCCATTTCCACGATTGCCATGATAAAACCCTATTTTTATTTTTAGGTATCACCAAGCAAGAATATTGCATTTCTATTAAGCACATCTCTGGCCAGGGAAATATGCCAAATGATTTTTAGGGCATCTGCCAGCATGAATAGACTATTTCATTTAGATATTTGTCTATGGTTGCAGCAAAAGAAAAGTGAATGGGTTTGGTTTGGGTTTTTTTATTTTAAGAGTTTTCTCTTTTTTTGGAAGGAAGAGGAAGCAGGGTATCTGGCTAACATAAAGGGAAAGGTATTTTCTTTTATTTCAAAATAACATTTCACCTGCTTCTAAACCTGCAGCTGCGTCTGCAAGCTCTTACATAATGGGAAAAATCTGTCACAGGATTGTGTAGTCTTGCTCTGCCTGCATCTTCTTCGTTTTTCTGCCACAATTGTAAGATTGATCCTCAGAATTCAGTCTTTTTTCTCCTTCAAGATAAGGATGTGTTTTAGCCAGGACACTAAATGGAGCATTCTGAGATTTCACTGCTGTTGTCCCTCACCAGCAGCACAGTGAGGCTGCTGGTCTTTTATTCCTCAGAAATCTCTTTGGACCTAGGCTGCAAATAGAAATGCCTTCCCATCACACTTAGGATGAAAACCGAAAATCCTTATCTTGACTTTACAGGGCCTTTCATGGCCTGGCCCCTGACCGTATCTCCGGCCTCATCTTTCCCTCATCCCGTTGTTACACGGCTCACACAGAGACAGAGACAGAGACAGAGAGATTTAAACCTAGTTCCAGAGGTTCCCCACTCAGTGCTCTCAAGTAGTTACCAGTCCCTCCCCCACACCACACCGTGCAGGTGCAGGGGTTTTACAGCTCCCACCCTACTCCTGTCTTCAAACCTGAAACAAGCCCTTGGCATGAGATCAAATTTTGCTGAGGTATAAAATCCGGAGACATATGTCTAAAAATCACTAAGTGTAAAAGTTTGATAACTCTTCCAATGTAAATCCACTTACGTACCAGGAGCCAGAAATGAAATATTACTGTGTGCCCCAGCAGACCGTTGGCAACCCTTCCAGAACCTACTTTCCCCACAGATGGCCACTCGCCTGACTTGGAAAACCACAAATGTGTTTTCCTGATTTTGAACTTCATATAAGCCTACAGAGTGGACTCTTTTATTTCTAGCTCCCTTGGCTCATTATTAAATGTATCAGACACATCCTATGTTGAAAGCAATGGAGCTCATTCTAATTGCTATGTATGGGGGTACGGGTATGCTACAACTTGAGCTCCGTTTTACTGGAGGTGGACATTGCGGTCTCCAGTTTGGAAGTAATCCAAATACTGCTGCTGTGAACAGCCTTGCATTCGTGTGTGTGTGTGTGTGTGTGTGTGTGTGTGTGTATGCATGTATGCATACATATGTATATAAGTTTATAAACATTCACATGGACATATATAAACATTTACATATACACATTCATATATACAAACATATATATAAATATTCATATATAGATACATGTATATTCATATATGCATATCTACATTCATATACATATAAACATTCATATGTGTATATATATACACACACACAAACATCTACACACATATGATACATCTCTAGATTTGAGATCACAGTGTATGTGTATGTTGAGCTTTATTAGATCCTGCCAGTTTTCTGAGGTAATTCTACCCAATTTACATCATTCCAGCAGCGTGGGAGAGTTCCCACTGCTCCATGTCCTTGCCAACCTTTGATAGTGTGTCACTGTAGCTGTTCCCATGGTGTGTTAGTGACATCAGCTCTTTCTAAAAATATTTCTTTCTTAAAATAACTAATTCATGTTAACTGGTTCACTGTAGGAAAAAAGAATAAAACTCAAATAAGCAAAGGAAAGTTGTTAATTGAGTTTAGAAAAGCAAACAGAGATATTAGAAACCACCTGACTTCCACCACCCAGTGATAGCTACTAACATCTCCAGGGTTACTCTATTAGACTTTTCTTGTGTTTATGCTTATAACACAAAATAAGATTATACTTAGCTTGGTGTTCTTTAATTTTTAAAAAATGCAGTGAAAAACTTTCACTACGATTAAGTATATTTCTGCAGCATAAATATTAATGTCTAAAATTTTTTCAAAACCCATTATTTTAAAATTAACATCCCCGTAACCATATCTTTGCATAGGCCCTTAATTAATTAATCTTATTAAAGTCCTAAAGTGGAATTGTGTATGTCAAAGGCTATATACTCTAAGGCTTTTGGAGAACATTGTCAAACAATATTGTGTTCCCACCTATCACTTGCTGTCAACTTCCTACATCTTTGCTCGTGCTGGGTGTGAGAATTCTTATTTGGGTCACTAATGTGACACTAGTTTATTGGTAAGATTTGCTATTAGTGAAACAATGACTATTCAGTTTGCACTAAGCTTCCCTGCCTGTTATTCTAGAGAGTGACTCTGGCTGCCTGGGCATGCTCAGTCTCCATCCATTGGCTCAGATAATGCAACACTTCTTTTGTTTCCTGTCAGCATCACTTTTGTCCACTTCTGGCATTCATCATCGCTTGGCCTTGTCCATCCTTCTGACTGTCACATCACTACCACCTCAGGGGCTTTGGATGCACTCCTAAGATTTCCTTACAGCCACAAACTAGACTATGTTCTCACCCCTAAGTTTATCTACTTTTCTAATACTCATCATCTCTTTGGGAACAGCAATAATAGCAGGTCCCCTAGGTCCTGCTTCTTCTATTCTCTTCCAGAAATCTGGAATCTTTGATTCTCCTTGGATCCTATCTTTTAGAAGTAGCAATAGTGTTTCCTTATTCTTCTTTCTCCCTCAGGACATCTTTTCCTATTATCGATAGCTTCTGACGAAAGTGAAGATGGGAACCTGTAAAATATATGGACTAACATGCTACTCAATATAGAAAGATCTGAAACCGACCTCTGTGATTCTGCAGTGTTTGCTTGTTTTCTCTGGAGCTCTCCCTGTGGCCTCAGCCCCTTCTCAATCTTGAATCCATGACAGCAGCAATAAAGAGCAGAATCCTGCCAAGGAGGAAGCTGGAAGAAGAGTGGGCACAGAGGCCTTCTCCAAAAGGCTTCTTAAAGAAGCTGTAGCATTTGTTTGAGTAACTACTGAGAAAACAGTCCTTCGGCTATAACCACAGACTTGAGAGCTCCAATTTTCAAGTTCTAGCTTATGAAAAGTTACTGTACGGTGTGCCCACCTGAGGAAAAAAGAGAAGTTATTTGGTCAAAACAACCAGGTTGATTTATTTTATATCTTCTAATAAGTATTCTGCATTCCTAAAAATAGGATGCAATATAGAATGCCGCCCAAATTGTTTTCATAGAAGAGCTAACAACGTTTGGAATATTGGTACTCCCTGTGATTCGAGTCCAGAGATTTTTGTGGGGCTCTCAAGTACTTTGTCCTCAAGATTTATACCTGCCCCCATGAAAGAGCTCCCCTGGGTAGTGACCAAGTCCCTGCCGAAGGGAAGGACAGGCTAAATAAAATGGAATGGGCCCCAAGTAAATGGGGCAATATGAGATCACACCTGCCTGTGTGCTACACCCACTTATAGAACTTTCTATTCAGTCTTCAGTCCATTAACATAGCAGATATTATGAAGAACCATTAAAAAGAGAGAGGGTTTCCCCAAATTAAGGGAAGCCCTCTGGGAGTCTGTGTTTCCTTTTGGTAGATGGAAAAGTCACAGTTGTGGGAGTCAGGAGCTGGGTAATTATCATGTGACTGAGTATCATTCATGCTCTGAGAGCTGTGCTATCCATTACACACATCATCTTATTAAATCCTTGCCACATGCTCATTCTATTTTTTTCGCCAAGTAAGAAACGAGACCCAGAAAAGTGAAGTAATTATCCACGGACAGGGCAAATCAGCAGTCTGGATTAAGTTGGAATGACTCTAAAGCTCCTCCTCTCCCCTATAGCGTGCTGCCTCCTAGCCATACAAGAGAAAATAATCTCATTATTCTGCTACTCCATTGGGAAACTACAGTAGCCTCTGGTCCTCCCTCTTTCGGCGACCAGCTTCACTTAGTTCCAGTTGAATCGAAATGGAACTCCCGCTGCTGGTGATGGCTGCAGCCCCAGGGTGGCTCTACCATCATTCCAGGGAACAAACTGGAAGAAGAGCCAAAGACTGGCAGCAGGGATATCAAATTCCCAGATGCGACTAGTGGGGAGGAGACTATGTTTTAAGTGAACACGAGTCTAAGTAAATCATCAAAAACAATCAGAGGTAGTTGAAGAGGTGGAAATCAGGACTGTATTTCTTCAGGACTTTAAAAAATGACTTCTAGTACATGTTAAGTGATAGAATAATGGGTTGAAGCTTTCCAAAAAATTCAAACCTTAGGAGATGACAATAAAAAAAAAAAAAAAAAAAAAAAAAAAAAAAAACCATGTGCCGAAATGCATTTGAGTGTATTCAAATGTACAAATGGTAAGTGGTGTGTCATTAACAACACTGACTGTTTGGGAGAGGTTTAATAAACAAGAGATATGTTATAGCTATGACTATTTACTTTTATTATTTTTTTTTAATTCTGAAGCAAATTTCAGACTGGAATACAGAGGCAGAAAGGAAATGAATAATGCATCTGAATAATTGGGCTAGCATGAGATGCTAAGCCTCATTTTCATTGTGGGCAGATAATATGGAAGAAAAGATTTTGGTGGAAAGATGTGGATGCTATTTAAATGGAGAATATTTTTGTTGAAAGCATATCCAGCAACATCTGAATACCAAATAAAAGACTTTACAGTTTCGTCTCTCCTTAGAGATTTATTTTTTTTTTTAGTTGTTGTTGTTTTGTTTGGGAGAAAATTGCAGTTTAAGATTTTCGAACCACTTCATTTGCAAACTGCTATTACTATAGTTTCTGCCTCTGAAAATGTTTAAAGCTGCAGGCAATGAAAAGACGTGATATTAGACTTTTTCCTTATAAAGAAAGCTCTCCTTCTATTGTAGAAAAAAATGAGCAGTATCACAATACAATATTATTTATAGAGAGTTATTCATAGAAGTAGCATTTTCGTGTGCCATGCTGAGTTTTTGAGATAATGGATAGCAGAATCTCTGAGAAAACATCTTTTACATAGTTGTTTAAATGCGATAGAGTTCAAGTAATTATCTTCATCATGATAAGATCCAAAGAAATTTACACTGGTAGTTGGAGCTTGTACATAAAATCCATTCCTTATCACAACATAAAATAAAGGTTGTCACTTTTTTTTTTTCCCCAACTAAGGTAAGCTGCGAGCTTCCTTACATAGAGTTGAGATTCTCCAGTTGATAGCTGAAAAAGTTCTTAGACCATTCAATTCATTCTTTGGAGATTTTTCTGATTTTAGCGTGTCTTATGAAAAATACGTATAATCAGCTATTTTTTCCTACCTTCCAATCAGCTGTTTATCTTCGATCTTTGAACTTAAAGAATCATCCTTTTTAACCAAGAGTGGATTCTTTTCCTAGGGCTGCCACCACCAACTACCACAAACTTGGTGGCTTAAAACAACAAAAATGTATTCTCTAACAATTCTAGAGACCAAAAGTTCGAGGTATCATCAGGGCCAGGCTGCCTTGGAAGGCTCTAGGTGACAATTGCCTCTTTCAACCTCTGGGGCCCCAGGCCTTCCGTGGCTTGTGGTGGCATCACTTGTCTCTGTCTCTGTCTTCATGTGGCCTTCTCCTCTGTGTCTCCATGTGTCTCCAGTCTTTTCTCTCATATAAAGACACAGTCACTGGAATTATAGCCCGTCCTAAATCCAGGGTGATTTTATTTTTTGATCCTTAAAGTAATTATATCTGCAAAGACCCTATTTCCAAATAAGATCACGTTCACTGGAATTAGGGGTTAGGACTTGGATGTACCTTTTTTTTGAGGGGGGGATGTACATTCAAATCTGTATCAAGGGGTTAAGAGCAGATTTGGGAGTTAGGCAAAGCTCAGCTAGAAGCCTGGCTTTGCCACTTATATTGAGGAGGTGCCATCATGTCTATAATTCTGTTTCCCTCCTCTGTGGGGTGTGAGTGGTAATTATATTGGCTTCCCAGTATTGTGTGAGATACTAGATAGTGTAGATACTGTGTGTTTTTCTGTTTATTTTTTTTCAACGAGTAATTTTATCAGCTTCAGTTTCTATAGAAACTCTCTTCATATAACAGAAGTTACAAAAGACAAAGTTACGTGAATCACCTCTGTATTGAATATTAGAAATATGATTAATTTTGTCCAATTAGAAGGATGTTTCCTCATGGGATTATTATAAGGGTGAAATGGTAGTAGTATTTGTGAAGTGCTTAGACTAGTGTTTATTGTTGGCTACTGTTATCCACAATTCCCTAAAACCCTCTAGATCTACAAAGACAAGGGCAACACGAATTCTTTTTTAAAACCTCATCATCCCCTAAAACAATTAATACATACACAGATATAGTTTAATGACTTCACAAATAGGCCACACACATCAAAAATTAATAACCAATCATGGTTTTACTACCAGCTGGTGGTTTCTTTCTGACTTGCCCTGAATCCTGTTACTCTGTGGATCACACCTTCCCAAGGACTGTGACACGAGTCTTCAGTGAAAGCTCATCAAAACTCTGCTCTCCCAGAATTCTTATTGCCTTCTGGCTGTTTTAGACCAGTGCCTGACGGTCTCAGATGGCTTCAAAATTGTTCTGAAGTTGTGTCTTGTCCAGAAAACCTCTTTGGATGGATCTCCCGTGAAATGAATTAGGCTAGAATCATCTTCCTAATAACTGAACTTTCTTCCTCCCTAATGATTGTTCTCTTTGTTATCGGTTTCTTTTATGGCATTAATCAGAAGATGCTGGGTATCTGACTTGATTCTTTGCTATGTTAGTGATAAGTCAGGAAGGGCCTTAGCTTTGTTAACACTGTCTTGAGAAACTACAGAGTGAAGGCTTGGAGACAAAGGCTCTGCCTTCTTTTAGGGTAAGATCCAAGGAGATGGCTAGCTAAGAGCGTGGAGATGCTAATGCTTGCAGGCACTGTGGTTAAACTTGATCCCCCTTGGTTCATATGCACACATTACAATTTGCATTTTGATTTTCATGTCTTCAGAACCATGAAAGCATATTTCGGTAAATGTGCTAATTAGATCTTTGTAAGCAGCCATATGTTATTTTGGTTTATGAAATTTAAAGAGCAATTAAAAACACATATATTTTACTACATATAAAGTGGGGTGGGAAAGGATTCAGTCCACACAGCGTAAGTGAATCTGGGGAAAGAGCTAAATTAGAGATGTGTGCTTGATAATCTTACAGGAGAAATTCAAAGACGTTTGAAACTTTCCTTTAGAAAACCATGGGGCCAAGCGACACTACACATTGAGTCTTGCCATAATTAAATAGAAATGTTTGAAAATGACATTTCAAACCTCTTTTCAACTAGTGTACCTACCTTGGTGGAATTTTCAAAAGAAGTCTGTGGTATGTCTATTTTTAATGAGACCATGTCATTCCTTCTCTGGTGACTTATCCATTTTTATCAGTTTCACTGTGAAGAGCAGAGTGATGTATGAGTGTGATAACTTGAGGTGACATCTTACAGTGTGATCCATTATCTGGAAGATTTAGGGAAGGACTGCTCTGAAAAACATAATTAAGGAAACAAATGTTTTCAGAAATATAATAAAGATCTTTTATGGTTTTGATTCAGGCACATCCATTTCTATAATATCATACACCGAGGAAATAGTCTGCCAATCATCTAAATAACACTTGTATTTTGATTTTTCTTGGTTTTGCTTTCCCCACAGAGAAACAAACAAATCATAAACAGACAATAAGGGGGAAAAAGGTATCTGGAGGTTTTTTTTTAGAAGTTCCTTCCTAGAAGCTATTAATTGAAAAATACATTGAAGAAGTAGATTCAAAAGAGACTTAGAAAAAATGGAAAATGTATTTCAAAAACCTGGCCATGTTGTAACGGTTTATTTATTTTCTCACCAATAAAAATAGCAGTTGGTTGCTAATTGTCTGGAGGCTCGGTCTCCTCACTATTTTACAGCCCTTGCTTCTTGGTCTGGATCTGTGGAACCAACCAAAATGTTTTAAATCTGCCTCATAAGTACCTTCTCGTGCCTACCGCCCCCCCCCACACACACACCTCGGTTGACTCCAGGGAACTGAAGAATACCATTTTTTTTTTTTCAAAAGATGCCCTTGTACCTTCCTTTGGGATTATATTATTTCTTTAACACTTACCTAGGTTGATTTAAGAAGTCTTTAGCTTTGAGGCTAGGATCATAATTTGAAGATACGGAACTCATTAAAATGAACCAAGAAACTCAAATCAGAACTGCAAAAAGGAACTGAATTAAATCAACTAAGGTGAACATTGGAAAAGATGTTCTTGGCTGTGCTGATTTGAACTGGTCAGCTCTGAAGGCCCTAGCTTCTCTTGCTCTTTTTGCTTTTATTTTTTGTTTTAGTTCTATTGGATACAGATTCTGAGTTTCATCCTTTCCTTCTTGCCTGAAGCTGATCTGTAACCTATACCTTCACTCAAATCTCCACTTCAGTCACTTACAGAATTATCACCCAAATAGCAGTGAATAATATGGATGTGGTATCAGACTGGCCAAGATGGGAAACAGAAAGAGGACCATGTGCAGCGTATTTTTAAGGAAGTAGTAGATGTGGGACATAAAAGATAGGGAAGTATGCTTACCCACTCTAATCCCTTAAACATATTTGGGCTACTATGCATATCCATTTACTAACTGTAGTGCTTCTAAAGGACCACGGCTGTAACATCATGGGACTATCTTCTATTTGTCTTGATGGTGGTGATTCTAATCAAGCATATCTGGGCAGATCAGGGGTGGTATTTACAGTATCCAACCACTCATATATAGTGGGCACTGACCCATTTAGAATGGACGCTGGTCAAGTGCTAACGCAGCACTAAAGCACTCTCTTGGGGGCCCTGGCCATTTCTAAGATGTGGAAACTCTTGGGGAGAGGGTTTTTGCGGAGGACCCAAGACATTTGGTACAGAGCATACTGGGACTAGATTCAAGGGGCTTAAGCAGTAGCGGTTGACCAACTGTACGGAAGTATTTGTATATTTAACAGCTGTTATAGTCAAAACAGGGCATATCCCCTAAATATTAGCTGTGGACCATGTAAAGCAAAGAAAGTAGACTTTGTTCTAAAGAAGTCACTCTGAGAAAGTAGAGTCATTCCAACATTACTATCATTGTTCTCTCATTCTCTCCCTCTCTCTCTCTCTCTCTTTCTCCCTCTCCCTCTCTCTCTCTCTCTCAGTTCTGTTTGCAACTAACGACTATAATGAGTGTTATACTTTTCCTGCTTAATATGTGTATGTCGTATGTATAGAAGGACAAGTTTTACATGAAAGAGAGACTGGAGAGCTTGATCTTTACAGTCCTCAGCTGTTTGTGTTTGTTTCATTTGGTTGTTACGGGAATAGATGGGACCGAAACTCACTATGAACCTTGTGAAACGGTAAAGACTTAGGGTTTTCTTAAATCTCCAAACTGTGTGGAGCTTCCCAGTATGATTAAACAGGGCCCTTTTTTAGTGCCTAAATGAATACCATTCTTCATTGACGGCTGCAGAAGAACCTCCTGGGCTTCAGGGAGGAAGGCCCCAGGCATAAACCTCAAGAACCTGAGGCATACCAGAACTTCTTCAAGCGCATTCCTAGTATCAGGCAGGGCTGGATGAGAACTTACACTTCTCTTCCCAAAAGCCATGTTTTACAATGCTCCAGAACTATGAGCTTCTCCAGTTGACCTTCCATCCTGAGTATGACACCCAGTTTCTGGCACATGGAAGTGACTTCCGTGTTTTCTGAACTGACATAATTTATGAACATTATCACCTGGCGATCTAAAAGGCTATCTTCTCTATACAAAGTTATCTTTGTGTCTACTTTTCAGGAAAAAGATGTAAATATTAGAGAGATTCTCTGAAAGGGAGGGTTTAGAAAGGGTTATTGGAGAAAAAGAAATATTGAAATAATTCATTGAAAGCCTAGGCTATTAGAAGGTATAAAAATTTTAATATAATGTAGATGAGTGTGTAAGTGGAGACGGACCTATAATTGGAATGAGGAGATGGGATTTTTCTATCTTCTTGCCATTACTCTAATACATGAGCTGCTAAAAAATAACGTATATCAAGGCAATGTAATAAAGGAGTACAGTGATGAATTTTATGAGATTAAGCTGCAGTTAATTTCCTTATGCATTTAAGATTAATAAACTGCTAATTAGAATATGCAAATAAAGGTTTCTGAAGCCTTAAAAATATTTCCTAGCACTTGACCCGTAAATCTTGTTAGGTAACTATTTTGTTATGTAATTGGGAAATAACAGATTGATGAGCCAGGGTAATTATGTGAAATTTACATGTATACAGTATTTTATAATAAAGGACAAATGTTAAAGTAGGGAAGAGTAGTTGTAACATCCGTTACAGTTATTAGTTGCAAATTTAACTTAGTTTGAAAGCACTTTGTGCCTAGAAACTAGAAGCCACACCACGAAATCAGTACAGATTTGGTGCCTAAGTGCAGGGTGAGACGGAGCCCATCAGCTGTTCCAACATTATTGAGATTCTTGTGTTTACATCTCACATGCATCACACCCAAGTACCTGTTTCAGAAATATTGGCAGTCACTCAGACACCTCAGTAACAGTTAGTTGCCTCGTTATACACAGTGAGGAAAAGTATTCATAGTTCTTAAAATTTTAGGTCTGCAGTTACAGATAGAGGTGCCTGTCTTATGGCAAGTACCGCGTGAACACATATTAGAATTATTCTTTAAAAAAAAGAATTATTCTTATTTCTAGTCAAGATTTGTTTATTTTAATAGAGCAAGTACCTTATAAGGCCAGAGAGCAAAATGCAACTTCAGCACCATTTATTGAAAAGACTGTCTTTCTTCCAATGGATAGTCTTTCCTCCTTTATCGAATATTAGTTGCCCATAAAGTTCAGGGTCCACTTCTGGATTCTCTATTCTGTTCCACTGATCTATATGTCTGTTTTTGTGCCAGTACCACACTGTCTTGATGACCACAGCTTTGTAGTACAACCTGAAATCTGGCATTGTGATGCCCCCAGATATGGTTTTCTTTTTTAAAATTCCCCTGGCTATTCGGGGTCCTTTCTGATTCCACACAAATCTTAAAATAATTTGTTCTAACTCTCTGAAGAAAGTCCACGGTATTTTGATAGGGATTGCATTAAACGTGTATATTGCCCTGGGTAACATTGACATTTTCACAATATTAATTCTGCCAATCCATGAGCATGGAATATTTTTCCATCTCTTTGTGTCTTCCTCAATTTCTTTCAGAAGTGTTCTATAGTTTTGAGGGTATAGATCCTTTACATCTTTGGTTAGGTTTATTCCTAGGTATCTTATGCTTTTGGGTGCAATTGTAAATGGGATTGACTAATTCAATAAATGGTGCTGGGAAAATTGGACATCCACATGCAGAAGAATGAAACTAGACCACTCTCTTTCACCATACACAAAGATAAACTCAAAATGGATGAAAGATCTAAATGTGAGACAAGATTCCATCAAAATCCTAGAGAAGAACACAGGCAACACCCTTTTTGAACTCGGCCATAGTAACTTCTTGCAAGATACATCCACGAAGGCAAAAGAAACAAAAGCAAAAATGAACTATTGGGACTTCATCAAGATAAGAAGCTTTTGCACAGCAAAGCATACAGTCAACAAAACTCAAAGACAACCTACAGAATGGGAGAAGATATTTGCAAATGACATATCAGATAAAGGGCTAGTTTCCAAGATCTATAAAGAACTTATCAAACTCAACACCAAAGAAACAAACAATCCAATCATGAAATGGGCAAAAGACATGAACAGAAATCTCACAGAGGAAGACATAGACATGGCCAACATGCACATGAGAAAATGCTCTGCATCACTTGCCATCAGGGAAATACAAATCAAAACCACAATGAGATCCCACCTCACACCAGTGAGAATGGGGAAAATTAACAAGGCAGGAAACCACAAATGTTGGAGAGGATGCGGAGAAAAGGGAACCCTCATACACTGTTGGTGGGAATGTGAACTGGTGCAGCCACTCTGGAAAACTGTGTGGAGGTTCCTCAAACAGTTAAAAATAGACCTGCCCTACGACCCAGCAATTGCACTGTTGGGGATTTACCCCAAAGATACAAATGCAATGAAACGCCGGGACACCTGCACCCCGATGTTTATAGCAGCAATGGCCACGATAGCCAAACTGTGGAAGGAGCCTCGGTGTCCATCGAAAGATGAATGGATAAAGAAGATGTGGTTTATGTATACAATGGAATATTACTCAGCTATTAGAAATGACAAATACCCACCATTTGCTTCAACGTGGATGGAACTGGAGGGTATTATGCTGA
This sequence comes from Canis lupus dingo, assembly GCF_003254725.2. Lineage (NCBI taxonomy): Eukaryota > Metazoa > Chordata > Mammalia > Carnivora > Canidae > Canis > Canis lupus. The sequence goes on along the minus strand of NC_064258.1, from coordinate 2,751,645 downwards.
GTGAAGTAAGTCAGTCGGAGAAGGACAAACATTATATGTACTCATTCATTTGGGGAATATAAATAATAGTGAAAGGGAATATAAGGGAAGGGGGAAGAAATGTGTGGGAAATATCAGAAAGGGAGACAGAACGTAAAGACTGCTAACTCTGGGAAACGAACTAGGGGTGGTGGAAGGGGAGGAGGGCGGGGGGTGGGAGTGAATGGGTGACGGGCACTGGGGGTTATTCTGTATGTTAGTAAATTGAACACCAATAAAAAATAAATTAAAAAAAATGCAATTTCACAGTTGTCATGGTTAAAAAAAAATTAAATAAATAAATAAATAAATAAATAAATAAATAAACTTCTCAAGGGTTTATACACACACGAAGGATGAAGGAAATAGAAAGAATTCTGGTGATCATCTTATTTATTTCTTTGGCAAGATCTCAAATGGAATCAAAATTAGAACCCTATTGAAAATTAATTTAATGGCCAGAGTACCAGAAACACTTTGGACATCCTTTTTCACTTAATATCTAACATAAACTAACATATCAATTAATATAAATTACCTTCATACCATCCATTTGTATGCACCGTGTTTATCCATCATTCTCATGAAGTACAAATGTAATTAGTTGAATCTCAATTTAAATAGGTGAAATTATAGAACTTTGAGATATGCAGACTGTGATCCATACTTCCTAGTGAAAAAATAGGAACAGAGGCATTGTATTTTGGGTTTTTTGTCTGAATGATGTATGTAAATAGGATGAAACAAAGACACCTAAGAAGAGTGGTTGCAAAAAAAAGAAAAGAAAAGAAAGAAAAGAAAAGAAAGAAAAGAAAAGAAGAAAAGAAAAGAAGAAAAGAAAAGAAAAGAAAAGAAAGAAAAGAAAAAAAAAGAAAGAAAAGAAAAGAAGAAAAGAAGAAAAAAGAAAAGAAAAAAGAAAGAAGAAAAGAAAAGAAAAGAAGAAAAGAAAAGAAAAGAAAAGAAAAGAAAAGAAAAGAAAAGAAAAGAAAAGAAAAGAAAAGAAAAGAAGATGAGAGGTTGCGGGAGCCTGAATAGTACACTGAACAGAAATTTAATTCTTACCAAGTCTGCCATATTAGGTTCCCTTTTCTCTGATTTTTCTTACCTGAACCACTATTTTAAGTTTAATTTCACCTTCCTATATGCATGAAGACGCTGACATCAGTAATGACTATTACAGCATCAACATTTCCAGGGTTCTTAGGGCACTTCAAACAAATGAGAAAGAACTGGAGAAGCATGTGGGCTGCCTAAATAATAAAGCAGGTATATGCATAGTAATTTAAAAAAGAAACAATCCCCAACTTCTGTGTACACATTCAAGCTTTTTAAAAAAAAAAAAAAAGATATATTTATTTATTTTGAGAGAAAGAGAGAGAGAGATTGAGATCACAGGGAGGAGGGACAGAAGGAGAGGGAGAGAATCCAATTTCCTTCATTAGGCTGAGTGCAGAGCCCAGAGATCAGGCCTTGACCTCAAATCAAGAGTTGGGTAAAACCAAGAGTTGGGTGCTTAACCGACTGCATTACCCGAATGTCCCCAAGCTTTTTATTTATTTTTTTTGAATAGTCAGCTAGCACAACAGCCCCACAAAACCCATTACTTTCCAGTCCTCCCCCTGAACAGAACAGTGCATGAAGAGACTTTGTTCTCTTCTTTCTTATTCTCCACTGTGCTGCCAAAATCCATGGCATGGAGTGGACACCCAGTTAGTGCAGAGCAAGAACCAACTTTTCAATACAGTGACTTAGGTCTACATCTTAAAGCCACATGTGAATTAAATGTATATTTTTTCATTCTTTGATAGTTTATTGATGTATGATAAAAAGAGGCCATGCAGATTTGAGATTTCGTGAGAAAAATTTCTTTTTTTTTTTGAGAAAAATTTCAAACCACTTTTATTCTGTAGGTTAGATTATTATTTTATCTTAAATGTGAGAAAAGCAGTAATAAGATCATCTTATTACAACAAGGATGGCCACTTTAAAGAAATGGCGACAGACCCAGTATCTCAACAAATTAGGCTGTTTTCTAAAAGACTGACCCAATTTGCCATTTCAGAATAAAATGTTACAGTGGTTGTTGTTAGCCTCTACCATGCCCTTATCAACATATACTTTTTCAATGCGTTAAAAGTTCAACATTCTTTCTTTAGAAACAGTCCACATGCTTAATCACCATGGATTTTAAACATATTGAAAAAAAATAGTTTCTTATTTTACAAATATTAAAGTTCCCCCAAAAGAACTTTAAACCTTCAAAGGATCATTTTCAAGTAGACGCTGTTTTATGTCTCGACTTTCAGATCCCTATGAAAGTCAATGAGGCAAATTTGATTTAATAGGAATTTTTTTACATATTTATTTTTTAAAGGTTTTATTTCAGCCACGTGCTGCTCATCACAACACGAACACTCCTAATCCCCATCAGCTATTTCTCCCATCCCCTACCCACCTCCCCTCTGGTAACTACCTTCTTGCTCTCTATAGTTAAGAGTCTGTTTCTTGCTCTCTCTAGCTCTCTCTCTTTCTCCCTTTGCTTGTTTGTTTTTGTTTCTTAAATTCCACATATTAGTGAAATCATATGGTATTTGTCTTTCTCTGACTCATTTCACTTAGCATAATATAATACTTTCTAGCTCCATCCACGTCGTTGCAAATGGCAAGATTTCATTGTGTGCTTATGTATGGCTGAATAGTATTCCATTGTGTGTGTGTGTACATATATCTATACACATCATATCTTCTTCATCCATTCATGAATTAATCAACACTTGGGTTGCCTCCATATGTTAGTTATTTGGTTTTGGGGTGTTGAGTTTGGTAAGTTCTTTATATGTCTTTTGCAAATATCTTCTCGCCTCTAGTAAGTTACCTTTTCCTTTTATTGTTTCCTTTGCTGTGCAGAACTCTTTATTTTGTTGTAATCCCAATAGTATATTCATGCTTTTATTTCCATTGCCTCAGGCAGCCTATCTAGAAAAACATTGCTACAGCTAATGTCAGAGAAATCACTGCCTGTACTCTTTTCTAGGATTTTCATGATCCCAGGTTTCATAGTTAAGGTGTTTACTCCATTTTGAATTTATTTTTGTGTATGGTGTAAGAAAGTGGTCCAATTCCATTCCTTTTTGTGTGGCTGTTCAGTTTTCTCAACACCATTTGTTGACAAAACTTTTTCCCATTGCATATTCCTTCTTACTTTGTTTAATGTTAATTGACCATATAATTGTGGGTTTATTTCTGAATTTTCTATTCTGTTCTATTCATCTTGTGTCTGTTTTTGTGCCAGCGCCATACTCTTTTGATCACTATGGTTTTGTAATATAACTTGAAGTCCAGTATTGTGATGCCCCCTCCTTTGCTTTTCTTTTCAAGATTTCTTTGGCTAGGGATCCCTGGGTGGCACAGCGGTTTGGTGCCTGCCTTTGGCCCAGGGCGTGATCCTGGAGACCCAGGATCGAGTCCCACATCGGGCTCCCGGTGCATGGAGCCTGCTTCTCCCTCTGCCTGTGTCTCTGCCTCTCTCTCTCTCTCTTTCTGTGACTATCATAAATAAATAAAAATTTAAAAAAAAAGATTTCTTTGGCTATTTGGGGTCTTCTGCGATTCCAAACAAATTTTAGGATTGTTCATTCTGGCTCTGTGAAAATGCTGTTGGCCTTTTGATAAGGATTACATTAAATCTATAGATTGCTTTGACTAGTGGTATAGATATTTTAACAATATGTGTCTTCCAAACCATGAGCATAGAATGTCTTTCCATTTCTTTGTGTCATCTTCAATTTCCTTCATTAGCACTTAATAGTTTTCAGAACACAGGTATTTTACATCTTTGGTTAAGTTTATTCCTAGATGTCTTATTATTTTTGGTGCAATTGTAAATAGGATTGTTTTCTTAATTCCTCTTTCTGCTGCTTCATTCTGGCATATAGAAATACAACAGATTTCTGTAGATTGACTTGCATCCTGTGACTTTACTGAATTCATTTATTAGTTCTAGTAGATTTTTGTTAGAATCTTGCATGTTTTCTACATATAAAATCATGCCATCTGCAAATAGTGAAAGTTTTACTTCTTCCTCACCAGTTGGATTTGTTTCATTCCTTTTTGTTGTCTGATTGCTGTGGCTAGGACTTCAGGTACTCTATTGAATAAAGTGGTCAGAGTGGACATACTTGTCTTATTCCTGACCTTAGGGGAAAAGCTGTTAGTTTTTCCCATTGAGGATAATGTCAACTGTGGGTTTTTCATATATGGCCTTCATGACATTGAGGTATGTTCTTTCTAAACCTGCTAGGTTGAAGGTTGTTTTTACCACAAATGGATGTCAAATGCTTTTTTCTTCACCTATTAAAATGATCCTATGGTAGTTATCCTTTTTCTTATTGAAGTGATGTATCCTGCTGATTGATTTGTGAATATCAAACCACTCTTGCCACCTAGGAATAAATCCCACTTGATCGTGGTGAATGATTTTTTAATGTATTTTTTTATTCAGTTTGCTAGTATTTTGTTGAGGATTTTTGTATCTATGTTCATCAGAGATAATGGCCTGTAACTCCTTTCTTTTTTTTTTTCTTTTTTTTTTTTTTTCTTTTTTTTTTGTGGTGTCTATTTGGTTTTGGTTTGAGGGTAATGCTGGCCTCAGAGAATGAATTTAGAAGTTTTCTTTTCTATTTCTTTTTGGAATAGTTTGAGAAGAATAGGCATTAACTCTTCTTTAAACATTTGGTAGAATTTGCGTATGAAGTCATCTGATCCTAGAGATTTTTGTTTGTTGGAAGTTTTTTTGGTTTTTTGGTCTTTTGTTTTTTTGGTTTTTTATTGATTCAGTTTCTGTACTGGCAGTCTGTTCAAATTTTCTATTTCTTCCTTTTTTAGTTTTGGTTGTTTATATATTTCTAGGAATTTATCCATTTCTTCCAGGTTGTCCAATTTGTTGGCATATAGTTTTTCATTATATTCTTTTATAATTATTTGTATTTCTGTGATGTTTGTTGTTCTTTCTCCTCTTTTGTGACTTTATTTACTTTGGCCCTTTGTCTTTTTTTCTAGATAAGTCTAACTGGAGGTTTATCAATATTATTGATTTTTTTTTTCAAAGAACCAGTTCCTGCTTTCATGATCTGTTGTGGGTTGTTTTGTTTTTGTTTTTGTTTACTTTTGTTTTGTTTCTATATCATTTATTTCTGTTCTAATCTTTATTTTTTTCTTTCTTTCTGTGGTTTTTAGGTTTTGTTTATTGCTCTTTCTCTAGATCTTTAGGTGTAAGATTAGGTTGTTTCAGATTCTTCTTGCTTCATGAGGTAGACCTGTGTTGCCATAAGCTTCCCCCTTAAAACCACTTCTGCTGCCTCTTGTGTTTTAATTTTCATTTGTTTCTATGTACTTTTTAATTTCCTCTTTTATTTCCTGGTTGATCCATTCATTGTTTAGTAGCATGTTGTTTAACCTCTATGTATTTGTGGTCTTTCCAGCTTTTTTTCTTGTGGTTGACTTCTAGTTTCATAGCATCATGGTCAGAGAAGATGCATAATATGACTTCAGTCCTTTGGAATTTGTTAAGCCTTATCTTGTGGCCTGATACATGATCTATTTTGGATTATGTTTCATGTGCACTTGAAAAGAATGCGTATTCTGCTGTTTTCAGATAGAATGTCTGAGTATATCTGTTAAATCCGTCTGGTCCAGTGTGTCATTCAAAGCCATTATTTCCTTTTGATTTTCTGTTTAGATTATCTGTCCATTGGTGTATGTTAGGTATTAAAGCTCCCTATTATTATCCTTCTATTACAGATTAGTCCCTATGTGTTTGTTATTAACCATTTATTGTATTTGAGTGCTACCATGTTAGGTGCATAAATATTTACGATTGTTATATTTTCTTGTTGGATTGTCCCCTTTATTATTATATAATGTCGTCCTTTTCTCTTGTAACAGTCTTTGTTTTAAACTTTTTGTTTCAAAGTTTGTTTTAAAGTTTTAAAGTCTATTTTGTTTATTGCTACCCCACTTCCTTTTAATATGCATCTGCATGATAAATGTTTTTCCAAACCCTTACTTTTATTCTGCAGGTGTCTTTAGGTCTGAAATGAGTCTTATATGCAACATATAGATGGTCTTGTTTTTTTCATCCATTCTATCACCCTGTGCCTTTTGATTGGAACATTTAGTCCATTTACAGGCAAAGTAACTATTGATAAACATGAGCCTATTGACATTTTATTACTTGTTTATGATCATTTCTGAAGATTTATTCTGAATCAACAGGAATTCTTTACTATTGGCAAACGTATTACATGGATACACCTCTTCATTTTTCAATTACATCCTGAAACACTTACTAACTTATCAATGGGCAATGACATAGTAGACCATAATTATTTAAAATTATACTGTTTAATACTTTAGCAACTTCTAATACGATGACCATTAATCACCCTGAGATGCTGTATTCTCTTGAATTGCTATCTACATTATTAGATATGCTCAGGAAAGTTATAATATTAACTATTATAACTATTCTAAGTTTTAAGAAATTAGCGATACAAATTTGCTATGTAACCATCATTCTGTTAACTTAAATATTCCACCATTTGTGACACTTTATATTAGATTGAGTTTACCATATTTGTTTTCAACAAAAGAAAAAAAGGGCAGCCCCAGTGGCGCAGTGGTTTAGCACCACCTGCAGCCCAGGGTGTGATCCTGGAGACCTGGGATCAAGTCCCACGTCAGGCTCCCTGCATGGAGCCTGCTTCTCCCTCTGCCTGTGTCTCTGCCTCTCTCTCTCTCTCTGTCTCTCATGAATAAATAAATAAATAAAAATCTTAAAAAAAAGAAAAAAAATATTAGTTAGCTATTGATGGGAGCTACTATGAGAAGTTATAACTTAAGAATTAAAACTTATCAAGCTTTAGGCTGATTACTAGTCACCTTGATTGTTGCTTATTAAGGATTTGGGGTTTTTAAGTATGATTAGACTATTTCCCTTTCATGCAACTTTTAAAAACACAATCAAAAGTATGAACTGTAAGGAAGACATCTTCAAAATGTGATTCATTTCATACTGTTGACATGTGAGGGTCTGAAATATTTTTTCACATCCTATTTCACCTGTTGTGCCATCTCAAAAATCTATTTCCTCTTACATAAAACCACAGTGTTTAAAACTATAAAAGCAAACACAGCAGTGAAGAAATTTTCCCTTGGGCCTGTTTATCATATGCTTTAAAACAGAACTGTTTGAATACCAAAAATTAGCATTCTCGAATTTGAAGATAGAGACTTGTTTTGTTTTGTTTTACCACCTGCATGAGGGAAGCCGATTTGAAGAATATTCTTCAAATTCTAATGGCTTGCTGAAAAATCATTTTATACTACAGAGTGATGATTCTTGCCACATTCTTATGATTGGAAGAGTTTCCAAGAGAAGCAGAATGGACTTGACTTCCTTTGAAAATATAATACGAAATGATAGAGTTCGAAGAATGCACTCATTCTGTGACTTTCCAGGTGCTCATTCTTAATCATAAGTAAAATATGTTTCAGATCCAAACAATGGTAATAAGCTTTACTTCGTTCTTTCAGTCATTCAACAACGAGTGTTTTTTAAGTGCTTATTCTATGTTAGGCATGTTCTCCACATATTGGATACGGTAATGAATAAAATGAGTGAAAAACAATCACCTTATGAAACTGATATTCTATATGGGGAGACAAGCAAACAAACAGAAAATGAAGCAGATGCATACATACATGCATACATAAATTATATAGCATGACAGGTGGTAATATTGCTTTGAAAAAAATAAAACAAGAGAAATAATGAGTGCAGGAATAGGTTTGGGGTGCTAAAATTTCAACAAAGATCTGAAGGAGATGACAATGCCAAATATACAGATATTCCGGGCGCTGGGAATGGGGGATATAAAAGACCTGACATTGGAGCATGTTTGGAGAGGAGCAAAGAGGAGTGTGGCCAGAGCCCAGTGAGGCAGAAGTGAGGTTACTAGGAAGGGTGGAGCAGATTTATTGGGTCTTGTGAGCAATAACAAGGACACTGGCTCTAACTAGGGTGAGAGGAAATGCTATTGACAGCATTTGTGCAGATTGATGAAAGGTTATACTCTTTTTAAACAATAACTTAGGGACACCTGGGTAGCTCAGCCGTTGAGTGCCTGCCTTCGGCTCAGGGCATGATCCTGCAGTCCCGGGATCAAGTCCCACATCCGGCTCCCTGCATGCAGCCTGCTTCTCCCTCCGCCTATGTCTCTGCCTCTCTCTGGGTATCTCTCATGAATAAATAAATAAATAAAATCTTTAAAAAATAAATAAACAATAACTTATTTTTTAGCAGCTATACAAAGACAAAAGAAGCATCATTCCAGGAAGAGATGATGACCTTAGACATGGATGATGGTGATATAGGTGGTAACAGTTGGTCAGATTTGGATGTATTCTGAAGTTTGATCCAACTGACTTTTTGTAGTGGTTGAAATATAAAATGTGAGAGAAAAAATGAGTTGGGGATAACCTCAAGGTATTTGATTTGAACAAGCATAGAATTGCTGGTAACTAGGACATAGAAAAATGTAAGAAGATAATACAGTTGACAGCTGCATCTTGAAATCTGTATTTTTGAGAAAAACTTCATACTAGAGATACATACCTGGGTGTTATTACTGTGAAACTGATATTTAAAATTATATGTCTAGGGGAGGGGCAAGGTGGCAGAAGAGTAGGGTCCCCAAATCACCTGTCCCCACCAAATTACCTAGAGAACCTTCAAATCATCCTGAAAATCTATGAATTCGGCCTGAGAATTAAAGAGAGACCAGCTGGAACGCTACAGTGAGAAGAGTTCGCGCATCTATCAAGATAGGAAGACGGGGGAACAGAAATAAAGACACAAAAGGCCTCCAAGGGGGAGGGGCCCCGCGAGGAGCCGGGCTGAGGCCGGGGCGAGTGTCCCCAGGACAGGAGAGCCCCGTCCCGGAGGAGCAGGAGCTGCACCGACCTTCCCGGGAGGAAAGGGGCTCGCGGGGAGGTGGAGCAGGACCCAGGAGGGCGGGGATGCCCTCGGGCTCCCGGGGACACTGACAGGCACCTGCGCCCCGAGCTCCCTAAGGGCTGCAGCGCACGGCGGGACCCGGAGCAGCTCGGGGGGCTCGGGGGCGGCTCCGCGGAGGGGGCTGCGGGGCGGGAGCGCGAATCCAACAGCGCAGGCCCCGGAGCACAGGGCGCCGGGACACAGCCCGGGATCCGGCCTCCCCCGGGACAGGCAGAGGCCGGGAGGGCCCAGGACAGCGAGGACGCTCCTGCCCCAGGTGAGCAGATCAGCGGCCCCGCCCCGGAGCCTCCAGGCCCTGCAGACGGAGAGCTCAGTAGTTACTGCGGGGGCTGCCTCCAGGGCTACAGAGCTGCCCCCCCGCCCCCTGCGGTTGTCTCTCCCGGGCCTCACGGGGTAAACACCCCCCACTGAGCCCTGCACCAGGCTGGGGGCAGAGCAGCTCCCCCAAGTGCTAACACCTGGAAATCAGCACAACAGGCCCCTCCCCGAGAAGACCAGCGAGACGGACAAGTTCCAGGGGAAGTGAAGGGACTTAAAGTGTACAGAATCAGAAGATACTCCCCCGTGTTTTTTTGTTTGTTTGTTTGGTTTGGTTTTTTTTTTTTTTCTTTTTCTTTTTTATTTGTTTCCTTCCCCCACCCTTTTTTTCCTTTCTTTCTTATTTCTCTTTTTCTTCTCTTTTCTTTCTTTTTTTCTTCCTTTCTTCTTTTTTCTTTTTCTCTATTCTTTCCTTCTTTCTCTCCTCTCTTTTTCTCCTCTTCCCAATACAACTCGCTTTTGGCCACTCTGCACTGAGCAAAAAGACTAGAAGGAAAACCTCACCTCAAAAGAAAGAATCAGAAACAGTCCTCTCTCCCACAGAGCTACAAAATCTGGATTACAATTCAATGTCAGAAAGCCAATTCAGAAGCACTATCATACAGCTACTGGTGGCTCTAGAAAAAAGTATAAAGGACTCAAGAGACTTCATGACTGCAGAATTTAGATCCAATCAGGCAGAAATTAAAAATCAATTGAATGAGATGCAATCCAAACTAGAAGTCCTAACGACGAGGGTTAACGAGGTGGAAGAACGAGTGAGTGACATAGAAGACAAGTTGATGGCAAAGAGGGAAACTGAGGGAAAAAGAGACAAACAATTCAAAGACCATGAAGATAGATTAAGGGAAATAAACGACAGCCTGAGGAAGAAAAACCTACGTTTAATTGGGGTTCCCGAGGGTGCCGAAAGGGCCAGAGGGCCAGAATATGTATTTGAACAAATCCTAGCTGAAAACTTTCCTAATCTGGGAAGGGAAACAGGCATCCAGATCCAGGAAATAGAGAGATCCCCCCTAAAATCAATAAAAACCGTTCAACACCTCGACATCCAATAGTGAAGCTTGCAAATTCCAAAGATAAAGAGAAGATCCTTAAAGCAGCGAGAGACAAGAAATCCCTGACTTTTATGGGGAGGAATATTAGGGTAACAGCAGACCTCTCCACAGAGACCTGGCAGGCCAGAAAGGGCTGGCAGGATATATTCAGGGTCCTAAATGAGAAGAACATGCAACCAAGAATACTTTATCCAGCAAGGCTCTCATTCAAAATGGAAGGAGAGATAAAGAGCTTCCAAGACAGGCAGCAACTGAAAGAATATGTGACCTCCAAACCAGCTCTGCAAGAAATTTTAAGAGGGACTCTTAAAATTCCCCTTTAAGAAGAAGTTCAGTGGAACAATCCACAAAAACAAGGACTGAATGGATATCATGGTGACACTAAACTCCTATCTGTCAATAGTAACTCTGAACGTGAACGGGCTTAATGACCCCATCAAAAGGCGCAGGGTGTCAGACTGGATAAAAAAGCAGGACCCATCTATTTGCTGTCTACAAGAGACTCATTTTAGACAGAAGGACACCTACAGCCTGAAAATAAAAGGTTGGAGAACCATGTACCATTCGAATGGTCCTCAAAAGAAAGCAGGGGTAGCCATCCTTATATCAGATAAACTAAAATTTACCCCGAAGATTGTAGTGAGAGATGAAGAGGGACACTATATCATACTTAAAGGATCTATCCAACAAGAGGACTTAACAATCCTCAATATATATGCCCCGAATGTGGGAGCTGCCAAATATATAAATCAATTAATAACCAAAGTGAAGAAATACTTAGATAATAATACACTTATACTTGGTGACTTCAATCTAGCTCTTTCTACCCTCAATAGGTCTTCTAAGCACAACATCTCCAAAGAAACGAGAGCTTTAAATGATACACTGGACCAGATGGATTTCACAGATATCTACAGAACTTTACATCCAAACTCAACTGAATACACATTCTTCTCAAGTGCACATGGAACTTTCTCCAGAATAGACCACATACTGGGTCACAAATCGGGTCTGAACCGATACCAAAAGATTGGGATCATCCCCTGCATATTCTCAGACCATAATGCCTTGAAATTAGAACTAAATCACAACAAGAAGTTTGGAAGGACCTCAAACACGTGGAGGTTAAGGACCATCCTGCTAAAAGATGAAAGGGTCAACCAGGAAATTAAGGAAGAATTAAAAAGATTCATGGAAACTAATGAGAATGAAGATACAACCGTTCAAAATCTTTGGGATGCAGCAAAAGCAGTCCTAAGGGGGAAATACATCGCAATACAAGCATCCATTCAAAAAGTGGAAAGAACTCAAATACAAAAGCTAACCTTACACATAAAGGAGCTAGAGAAAAAACAGCAAATAGATCCTACACCCAGGAGAAGAAGAGAGTTAATAAAGATTCGAGCAGAACTCAACGAAATCGAGACCAGAAGAACTGTGGAACAGATCAACAGAACCAGGAGTTGATTCTTTGAAAGAATTAATAAGATAGATAAACCATTAGCCATCCTTATTAAAAAGAAGAGAGAGAAGACTCAAATTAATAAAATCATGAATGAGAAAGGAGAGATCACTACCAACACCAAGGAAATACAAACGATTTTAAAAACATATTATGAACAGCTATACGCCAATAAATTAGGCAATCTAGAAGAAATGGACGCATTCCTGGAAAGCCACAAACTACCAAAACTGGAACAGGAAGTGAATAACTGCAAACTGTATTAAATTAAAAAAATCATACTGAAGTTAATAATTTAATATTTAATCTTATTTCTAATTTGATATTTGATGTTCTGATTTTTTTTCAATTATGACTTCTCAGAGGCATTTTTTTTGTCATTTTTGCTGTCAGTTGTGACTACATGTTGATTTTGTTAATCAATTAATTTTAAATAATTACAAAAGTTTAGTGTATATGGCTTAGATAACCATTCTACACCTGAGGGAATCTTTTTCTTTTTTTTCCTAGTTTAAATAAGTAAGTTTATGGTCTTAGCTTACTACCATCATTATAATTTTAGATATATTATATTAATGTGGAATATAATGGTAAAAGGAATTTAACTTTGAATAGTAAAAAAAAAAAAAAGCGAAGTACCACAAATAAATAAACATGCCTAAAATATTTTACAAGAAAATATAAATTGGGACACCCGGGTGGCTCAGCGGTTTAGTGCCTGCCCTCGGCTCAGGGCGTTATCCTGGAGTCCAGGGATCCAGTCCTACTTCGGGCTCCTTGCATAGAGCCTGTTTCTCCCTCTGCCTGTGTCTCTGCCTCTCTCTGTATGTCTCATGAATAAATAAATAAAGTATTTTTTTAAAATATAAATAAATAAATAAATAAATAAATAAATATGATACTATGTCACTATGGAAAAAAAATTATATGTCTAAATAAGATCATCAAGAGTTATAAAGAAAGAGAGACATTTAAAGACTGAGCCCTGTACTCTCCAAGATTTAAAGTTTGTAAATGAAAAAAACAGAAAAGAAGGCTGTAGCCAGGTAAATAGGAGTAAAACCAGGAGAGGAAGTCACCCTGAAAGGACGGATGTTTCTATTGGAGGTGTGCAATGAAATTGTGGTCATGATGGATTTGAAAGACAATAGGAGGAGGGGAATTGGATATAGTGAAAGTTTGCATAACAGGAAAGCAGGAAAGAAATATGCTAGCTAGAGGGGGAGAAGGGAAGAAAAAAGAAACCCTGCAATTTCTAAAGTTAGGTGAAATAGCACTATTTTTTGAATGAATCAGAAGAGAGAAAAATAAACAATGATGTATGAGAAAGGAAGAAAAAGAATTTCTGGAGAATTGGCCATGACTGTACAAAAAATTATGAAATATAGTGCATAAGTAGATGCATTGCTTTATTTTTTAAGATTTATTTATTTGAGAGAGAGAGAATACTCACTAGCCGGGGGGACAAGCAGAGGGAGAGAATCTCAAGTAGACACTTCACTTAGTGAAGAGCCCAGGGCTCAATCTCCTGACCCTGAGATCGTCACCTGAGCTGAAATGAAGAGTTGTTGGACACTCAACCAACTAAGCCACCCGGGCACCCCTAGATGCATTGCTTTTTATGGAAGCAAGGACTGTTGATCCAAAGTGATAGAAGAGGCAGAAGGATCTATGGGTTCATGTGCAGATCAATTCATGGCTATTGTGATGAAAGCTTTGGAATATTTCTTCTGATTCTTTTTTCTCCCTCAGTGAAATGAATAGCTAAGATAAGGTAAAAAAAAAAAAAGAGAAAAAGAAAGAAAGAAAGAAAGAAAGAAGAAAGAAAGAAAGAAAGAAAGAAAGAAAGAAAGAAAGAAAGAAAGAAAAGCTAAGATGAGAATGCGTAGAAGCTTCAGAAGGAAAACCCATGCTAATAGCCATCAAGAGGAGAGGAAGAATGAATGGACTAGATGTGTACAGTGGGATTGCCAGATGGCAGTAGAGATGACTCACATGAGTACAGTGGTCATGAAATTAAAGGAAGACTATTCTTCATGCCGTTACTGGTTTTTTTCTAGAGTTATATTTGGCATAGGCAGAAGGAGTAATTTAAACATTGTTGGGGATTGTGTAACTGTGCACACCATAACAAGAGAGGAGCAAGGGAATTATATACATGTCAATGAAGGTAATGACCACATATGGGAGAGGAAGTGAGGGAAGGCATGGGGAAGAGAGAGTGGAAGGTGGAAGCGTCAAGGACATTGGAGTTAGTGCACTGAGGAAGTGAGCTCTCATCTTACCAGTGATAACTTCCATATTTAAAAGAAAAGATCTGTGTATGCACATGTTATGACACAGTAGAGCATTTTCCACTCTCCATTGAGAATGACTCTCATCTATTTGTGCTATGCCTCATTTTGCAAGGAGGGCATTCTTATGTAGGGAAATCTTAATGATAATAAATGCTCTGCATATAGTCCATGCTGACAGAAGCCATGTTTCTGGAGGAAGAATGCATTAAATGTAATGGGCAAGAGGGACGCATGGCCCTTCCCTAACATTTTTTTTTTCAATCTCTCTCCCTTAGAACATTTTCCTTTATTTTATAAAATTCTCTTCTTGCCATTTGACCAATGAAAATTCCTGGAAAAGCTTTTTTTGTTTTTTATCAGCAGACGTTCCTGGAGATATATAAAGGAAGGAAATTACAGAGAGAAAGCAATGATTAAAGAATAAAATGCCCATACCCCCAAAAAGGAGGTCTCATTTTAAAAAGCAAAGAAAACAGCAGGAAAAAAACAAACAAACATCAAAACTCTAAAAGTACATAAATGCCTAAAAGAGTAATTTTCTTCATGGAAGAACTTGTGCTCACTTCACATTGCAATCCCAGTTTCTGTCTCTTCAAAGGCAGCTCCACGACCCACAAGTCCCCCTTCCCTATGTATGAGAGCTCCAACTCCAGCACAGGCCAGTAGGTCACACACCATAACTGATCATTTTTGGGTGTTTCTTCTGTTCTGTTTGCCTGAAAGCAGCTTCTCTTTTAACATTATTTTAACGCCTAGGGAGGTGAATGGATAAGAGGAAAATAAAAATATTAGCCTAAGACAGATAGGGTTAAGATACCAAGAGCCTAGCATGAGGTGTGGCATGAATCTCAGGGAATGAGACCTCATGAGCTGCTCTGGTTATGCTGTGTCTCCAAGAGGAGGGGAGGCGAAACAGAACTGTGATTACACAAGAATTTTGTGAGTGACTCTAGGTTCTAGTAGTTGTTTTGGTCCAGTTCTAGCAATTTGTAACTGTTATAAATATCTCAGCCACCCATCTTTTTTTTTTTTTAAAGATTTTATTTTATTTATTCATGAGAGACACAAAGAGAGAGAGAGAGAGGCAGAGACATAGGCAGAGGGAGAAGCAGGCTCCATGCAGGGAGCCCGATGTGGGACTCGATCCTGGGTCTCCAGGATCAGGCCCTGGGCTGAAGGCAGCGCTAAACCTCTGAGCCACTGGGGCTGCCCATCAGCCACACATCTTAACCCAAATGATACTCTTGAATTTTATACTATACACACACCAGTATTTTGAGGTCTTAGTAATTTTCTTAAAGAACAAAGTACCATCAAGTGGCCATTAAAAATGCATAGTTCATGTTGTAAGAAACAGTTTTCACCTTGTTTACCCAAATTTTCCATCACAAGCTGTATAATTCCAAGTTTCTGGGTCTTATTCTATTTTGGGGGGAAAAACAATATTTGAATCAAATACAGTATCACTCCTTAAGTATTACAGAATGTTCATTTTTTATTCTTTGAAATCAGAGTAAGTGGCAATTGCTTTGATCTACCTCTAATATAATTAAAGGAAAGGATCTTGTCTTTTCTGTCTCTCATGTTTTTCTCTTTACACATTTGTCCTATTTCTTTCTACTCCATAGTGACCTATTTTAATCCTCATTTGTCATTGTGTTATTATAAATAGTGAGTTAGAACAGTTAGCAAGATTTACTTTGTGCTCTGCATCTTATTGTGTACTGTGAATGATTACAAAAGAAATCAAATCTTTGGTTCTGAAGGTATGAAAATCTAGAGGGAAGTCACGGGCATGCATTAAGGAACATGACCTTCTGAAAATTTTGTGATCATAGAATACATGTGGTAAAAGTTGGGTGAGATTATTGAAGAAGGTACATTTTCCTAGAGGAGCCAAGATTTAAATCAGGAGATGTTCAGGGGAACAATGAAAAACCAATTTCACATTGAAGAAGATACCATTAGGGGAAGCGGGACTCAAATACCAGAACGTGATCCCCTTATATTTCAGCAATAGTTTTCCCTTAAACCAAAAGGAATGCTCAGATGAACCTAGGGACAGATGCAACTATGCAATGTTTGTATTTCTCTACATTACATGGCCTGAGAAACATAAAATATAGCAGGCAAATAATGTGGGGTAGCTCTCACCAAACTCACCCCCCAGCCTTCCTCTGTCTCCTTCTTCCTCACTGTATCCAGAAGGTGCTATAAGAAAGGAGCACATCTCAGTGCGCCTGGGTGGCTCAGTCAGTTAAGCATCTGGCTTTTGACTTTGTCTCATTTCGTGATCTCAGGGTTCTGAGACTGAGCCCTGCATTGGGGCTCCTCGCCCAGGGGGGAGTCTGCCTGAAGATACTTCCCCTCAGCCCCTCCTTCCCCTCATTCTCTCTCTCTCTCTCTCTCTCTCTCTCTCTCTCTCTCAATCAGTCAATCAATCTTTTAAGAAAAGAAGGAAGCTCATCTCCATTCTTTTCTATAAATACCCAGAAGTGGAAACACTGGATCACGTGGTAGTTCTATGTCAATTTTTCCAGGAACCTCCATACTGTTTTCCTTAGCAGCTGTGCCATCCTGCATTCTCACCCACAGCATACAGCATTCCAGGGTCTCCTCATCCTTGCAGACACTTATTTATACATATAAAATAGCTTTCCTAAAAGGCAAGAGGAGATATTTGAGCTCCCGTGTTTATTGCAGCATTATTCACAGTAACCAAGGTGCAGAAACAATCTAAATGTCCATCAGTGGATAATGGATAAAGCAAGTGTGGTATATACATATAATAGAATATTCATCAAGCTTACTAAAGAAGGAAACCCTGCCATATGCAGTAACACAGATAAACCCGGATGCTGAGTGAATAAGCCAGGCACAGAAAGACAAATACTACATGATCCCATTTATATGAGATGTTTAAAGTAGTCCAACTCAGAGAAGCAAAGAGAATAGTGGTTGCCAGGGGCTGGGGGAGACGGGTTGGATATTGGGGAGTGTAAAGTTGCACTTATGCAAAATGAATGTGTTCTAGAGCATCCACTGCACAACATCAAGCCTGTATTTAACAATACTGAATTGCGCACTCAAAAATATGCTAAGAGGATGGATCTCATGTTAAATGTTCTGGCCACAATAATCAAAAAAGAGTTTGATCTCACCATTTTCTCATGAGTTATATTGGATGAAGTGTATACTGTAGAATAGTTTATAGTCTTCTCCGTGACGTGGATCCTGTTCACTAACCTTATCTCTCTCTCTGCTGGCTCTTTCATTTCTCTAAAAATTCTCTTCCTTTTTAGCCAGGAAAACTGCCTGATTCTTCTAGATTCAACTCAGACGCCATCTTCTTTGTGAAGCTCCCACCTAAGTAGAATGCACTAATCCTTTTGCACTTCTTTAAACTTAAACAGGCTCCTTTCAATTTGTTGAATTTATGTGTAGCCTTCCCTCTACTTCTGTGAGATCCTTGAGGGCAGGGACTTGCCACTGATCATTACTGAGCAACTGCTCTGTTTCAGACATTGTGCCCAGGGTTTGTGACAGTAGTAACCAAACCAGACCTGAACCCCTCCTTTAAAAAGAAAAAAAGCATGAGTTATCTCAGACATTGATTTTTTTAAAGATTTTATTTATTTATTCATGAGACACAGAGAGAGAGGGGCAGAGACACAGGCAGAAGGAGAAGCAGGCTCCATGCAGGGAGCCCGACCTGGGACTCTATCCCGGGTCTCCAGGATCACTTTGGCCTTCTCCTAGGCCGAAGGCAGACACTAAACCGCTGAGCCACCAGGGCTGCCCATGAACCCCTCCTTTTTGAAAGCTATTGAGTAATTAGAAAAAAAAATGTTCATTAGATAGTCATGCAACTGATTTTTTTAAACATGTCATAAAGGGAAATTACAAAGAAGAACATGGAGCATGGAAACTGAATAAATTTTGAGTTATTGTGGTAGGAGGCAACATTGGGAGTCAAGAAAGCCTCTTGAAATATGTAGATTTGCATATTCATGCGTTTCGTTTGGTAAGTTGGACTCATTTATAAACCTTTTTAGTCTTTCTACCGGTTACATATTTTAATAATATAATTAATCACCGACTTTTAGTTGTATTGACCTTAAACCATATCTATTGACTCTTCACTGTAGAAGGTGAGGAAATTAAATTGTATTTGCAATGGAATTTTTATAATTGATTTTTTGTTTGCATTTGTAATGTAATTATTGCTTACTATGCTTCTTTCCTCTTTGCCCCAGCATTTTGGTTTGTTGTGTTTGTCATTTTGGTTTTTCTAGTAGTTATTTTTTATATGCTAGCATGCTGCTAACTAGCTGTCTGAGTGTGGTTCCAACAAGAAAGTTAGTTGATATTTTTATTTATGTTAATGAGCAAAACAAAAGGACAACAATGCAAGCCAGTGTCAGGACTTCACTCATTTGTCCATGATATGAATTAGTCACTAAATTGGGTAATAGGTTTCCCATTCTAGAAGAATGTTTTCTCAACAATGTTTTTTTGTGTGTGTGCTATTCACAATGGATACAGACACACTTTTAAGCTTAATCTGCATTACTAATATTTTCTTCATTACTTGAGTTAAAGGAGCAATGTCACACCCTGTTTTGCCAGGTTACTGAACTTTTACAATGTTGTTTCTCCTACCAGGGCCAATTTCAAGCTACCTGCATGTCTTCCCAGGGTGTAGAGTAGGGAAGAGATGGACCTTGGCACACTGTTATCAGGATTTTTTCATGCACTTGCAATGACGTAAGCAGCCTCAAGAATATAGTTTGTAGTAAAAATGTAAAAATCATGACTTTTGAGTATTTTATACATTTGTGTTGTTATAATTTGTTTAATTATAGGTTTGTGTACTTTAATGTTTAATAATGGATTTCTTTAACAAAAAATTTGCAATTGTCCTAAAAATTTAACAGCCATCTCTTACATACTAGTTCAGAGGTCAGAGAAGAGAAAGATTCCAACATGTCACTGCCTTCATACCATTACATAACATACCTAAACATGTATTATTGGCTGATTTGTTCTAAAATAGTGTCTAATGCCAGATTTCTATTAAAGATGAGGAAATGAGTGCATGCGTTGTTTCTTCTCGCTCTTCTCCCTTCCATCCCTAAGTTTCTCAACTCAGGACTGTATTTTAATTACTCAGCTTCCTGTAAAACCAGTGGCAAGTGATTGATGCACATACCACTAGAGATGTGGTGATGCTAGCCACTGTAATTAGAAAAGAGAAATAAGAAAAAAATTAAAACTTTAGGGGAAAAAATCATCAACAACAAACTTGGCAAATGATGGAGTCAGAAATATCTTTCTAAGCAGGAAACAAAACTCAGAAATCATGAAGCAAAAGGTTGACCAACTGAGCCTAATAAATTTGACTACATATGAACATTAACATATATGAGAGGAAAAGGGCTAATGCTCTTAATAATAGCCTCTTACTTAACTTTAAAAACTATAACTTGATAGAGAAAAGGAACAAATATTTGAATGGTTGTTCTTAGTGCATCAAGAAAGCCAAACAAGGTCAAAGCTCATCCTCTTCCCCACTAACTCTGTTTAAAAAAAAAAAAAAAAAAATTTTCAGGCAACTGGGTGGCTCAGTTGGTTAAGCACCTGCCTTTGGCTCAGGTCATGATCTGAGGGTCTTGGGATTGAGGCCCAAGTCAGGCTCCCTGCTAATGCAGGGGAAGTCTGCTTCTCCCTCTTCCTCTCCCTCCACCCCTCCCCTGCTCATGCACATTCACTTGTGCTCACTCTCTCTCTCAAATAAATAAATAAAATGTTTTTAAATTTTTTTCAATAAACTTTTTTCTTGGAATAACTTTACTGTTACAGAAAAATTGCAACAATGGATTTCCCTTCTATTTTTTAGCATTTTTTTTTGGTACCAAGGTGAAATTCTCATAATATAAATTAGCCATAACCCTCTGCCTCTAGCTCTGGAAAGTTTTTATCACCCCAAAGGAATTCCACCCTCATCAGGCAGTTATTCCCCATTGCTGTCTCCCTCAGCTCCTGGCAACCACCAGTCTGCACTCTGTCTCCATGGATTTCCTTATTCTGAATATTTCATATATACAGGATCACACAATATGTAATTTTTTGTGTCTGGCTTCTTTCACTTAGCATATTTTTGAGCTTCATCCACCCACTGCTTCTTAATGGCTTTTCAAGTCGTGACACAAACAAACTAAACCTTCTGATTTTCTTGCTTTATTCACAGCCTTTCTTTGTCCCTTACCCTGTGCTGTTAATAGCCTGAATCATCTCTGGTCCTAAGTGGGGCTGAAGTTTTGTTCTCTCCGGAGGTATTTTTTCCCCTCTCTCAATTCCATAGTTGTATCCAAAAAGTAAATGTAAACACGTTTACTGGAATTGGTACTGATATCAGTAAGAGCGTGATGGTAAACTCTATCATGGATGAAAACGATTTAGAAAGCTCCCTGGGATACTTGTGAATTGTCAGAAGAACACA
The DNA here is from genome assembly GCF_003254725.2 of Canis lupus dingo. Lineage (NCBI taxonomy): Eukaryota > Metazoa > Chordata > Mammalia > Carnivora > Canidae > Canis > Canis lupus. The sequence goes on along the minus strand of NC_064258.1, from coordinate 2,730,914 downwards.
TGGAGGGCAGGATGGTCCAGCTGCAGGGAGGGCCACTCCCCTCGTGGTCCACAGCTGTGCACTGTGAGCCCACGAGTATAACTGTCCCCTTCGGTCACCCTCATGGTTACAGCTACTTTACAGTATCCGACTGCGTTTTATATCTGATACACTTCCCATGCATCCCCAAAATTATTCTCCCTATTTCCTGCTTTTATTCTAGAGGGCAAGAAGTTTAAAAGCCACAAAACATGCACCTGAATGATGAAAGAATGGAGTTGTGGCATTAGTGCTACATGGGAGAAACAGCAGAAGGGAAGAAATAGAAGCAGAAGAAAAGTGATTGAAACTTGGGGACCCACTGGTGTTTTACGAGGAGACACAATTGCTCCCACAGTGCTTTCCCCAAGGAAGTGCCAGCCTCAAAATGAGAAGCTGAAATAAGAACGGTATGAGGCCAGTGTTAAGCATTTATTTGAGAGAAATGGCTTGAAATGAGAGAGGTCCCTAAACTCCTGGTATCGTTTAATACATCTACTAATAACTGTTCCTGGGGCACCTGGGTGGCTCAGTGGTTGAGCGTCTGCCTTTGACTCAGAGCGTGATCCCGGGGTCCTGGGATCGAGTCCCACATCAGGCTCCCTGCATAGAGCCTGCTTCTCCCTCTGCCTATGTCTCTGCCTCTCTCTCTCTCTTTCTGTCTCATGAATAAATAAATAAAATCTTTAAAGAAATAATAATAACTATTGCTCATCTTCTGGACCATGGGGTCTCCTCTTGTGCTGGGATGAGTGGCTCCCCGTCACGGGCTCTGGAGTGCCAGGCAGCACCAGAGGCCCCCGTGTCTGCTGTGAAATCCGAAGCTCAGAGGATGGATGCATTTAGTCTAGCATGCTCCTCTGGGAATCCACATGTACAGAAAGCAATTTAATTTTTAAAAATATTTCCCAATTGCCATGAGGATTCTTCATGAAGCTTCTCTCAATCACACCCATTAACTCCTTAGAGATGCATTTCGTTAGGGAGGGCTCTCAATTTGTCAGAGGCTCTTTTCACTTAAGCTGAGACATTTTAGATGTTGGACCATGCTAGCTGAATATTTTTCTTTCTTTACTTTCGTGGAAAAATGACCCTTGCGTAAAGTATAAACTAGGTCTGTTTGCAAGGAAAACGCACTCTCCCGTTACACGTTTCCGAGTAAAGGAATCTGTCAGGCGCTGCCTTAAGTTCACAGTAACTGTTCCAGAATCCATTTGCTTTACTATAACGTTAATTTTTCATGTGACTCAGTGAGAGTGGGAATACAGCCCATAAAAAGTCATAACAATTAGTTACCAGCTAAGGAGTATTTTGATTTTTTGGAAATTCACTGGGTGACTTGCCCATACATATATTTTATTAAACTACATAACAAAACAGAGTACACCAGGAAAATCAGGTTGAAAGTTTGTCTTCTGATTTTTTTTTTCAATTTCTGTTAATCTACAGTGAACGAGGCTTCTTACATGAGACCACTGCAAGTTTTTTAACAGAATCAAAGATTATATACTAATCCTACCTTTCAGTTAAGGACATGTATTCATTAACCTGAGTTCTAAGTTTCTCCTCCCAACAAACGTGGTATATTCGGTTTCAGTTCAACACCAAATACACTTCAGAAAACTTCATTTTGGTCACAGGGCCTACCCCTCAGTATCTAAGATCACGGGAACCTCCAACTGAAATATTCAAAGCCTAGCAGCAGTGGTGTACCTTTATTAACACATTTACACATCTAAGCCAAAATTGACACTAAAATAACTGTTTTCTCATCACTATATATATCTGAATCGCCTTCTGTTTGTCACCGTTCTCCCTGAAGTAATAAATACGAAAGCAGTATGAAAACTCTGATACGGTGCAAAGAGCTCTGTCAGGGACATACTGTACTTGGGTTTTGGGTCCAGCTCTATCTGTGTGAACACGAGCTTGTCACTGCACCCGTCTCTCTGGCCAGTTTTCTCATCTGGGAGGAAAAAGAGGGATTTGAAGTAGAGCAGTAGCTCCTTTTTTAATTAAGATTTATTTATTTAACTCACAGGGGGCAGATGGAGAAGAAAGAATCTCAAGCAGACCCCACACTGAGCATGGAGCCTAACACAGGGCTCAATCCCGGGACTCTGAGCTGAAACCCAGTAGCTGCTTCACCTACTACACCCCCTGGGCACCCGGGTCTCCTGGTAGTTCTTAACCAGGAGACCATGAGATGACCTTGAGAATTTTTTTCTTCTTCTTCTTTTTAATATTTTTATTATTATTATTCATGAGAGACAGAGAGAGAGAGGCAGAGACACAGGCAGAAGAAGAAGCAGGTTCCTCACAGGGAGCCTGTTGTGGGACTTGATCCCCTGAAAGGCAGATGCTCAACCACTGAGCCACCCAGCTGTCCTTTTTTCCCCTCTTTTTAATATATACTTGTCCACACCTCCCTGCTTCCCCCTCCCAACACTATTCTGAGTCAGTAGACTTGGGGTGGTTCATTTCCTCTTAAATTCCCTTTGGGGCAGTACTATCCCTCCTCTGGTCCAGCTCCACAAGCCCGCTCTGCAAATACCTTAGCTGTTCACGCAGCGTTTGTAACAGTGCAGCAGCATCAATGATGTTAACGAAAGTGTTGACATCCAGTGCTAGCCGGAAAGTCTTGATCCCTTGAAACTCCGTGATGAGAAATGAGTTAGCTGTTCTCAGCCTATGATGACAACCAACCAGTTTCTGGACCAAAAATCTTGATGTGTAGTGTAAGATATGGTCCGACATATATTCCAACAAGGGTACAGAGTATTTGAACGGGGAATGATGCTCCCTCAACTTCTCCCCTGATAAAAAGTTGGGACTGAATGGGGACTTTGCAACTGCTGCATTCATTGGTAATCTCCCTTCTCCAAAGCCCAGAGGGCCAACAGGTCAGAGCAGGCTAAGAGCAGAGTAATAGGAGCAGAACTTTTGTTAATTGGTGATCTGGGAAAAAGTGCTTCTCCATCTTATGAGTCTGTATCCGGGGCCAGCTTCATGGACAGGTGACCTGTGCAGTTACAAAAGGACCCTACGCTTATTTTAATGCCGTGCTATCACTGTCTTGAAGTTCTTAATGATTTTTTGACAAGGGTCTTGCATTTTCATTTCCTACTAGGCCTACAGTAGCCAGCCCTGTTGTAGCAATAAAATCAAGCAGTCCATACCACTTTCTTTGCTCTTCTTCTTCTTCCTTTGAGGAAGAAGTACATCGTTTCATCATGGATGAGAAGCATCCTCTTCCTGGCCGCAACCCCCACGTCAGCCACATAACAAATTTGTGCTTTTCAATTCTGAAGACAGGCCCGTTGTGGTCACTACAGCTTTGTCCTGAGGAGTGGCCCTCCTTAACACTTGTTCATACATCTACTGTATCACCAACCCTCTTCTTCATCCAAAGGGGATGATGTACTGTCCTACAGCCCAAATCACAATAATTACACGACCTCAGATACTGGCAGCTAAGGCAAGTGATGGCCAAACAGTCCTCACATACTGGTCTTCTGGTGGAAGTGAATTCTAGAGTGATCGTATCCTTGCTACTAGTAAAGTACTAGCAGGAAAAGGGGGAACGTGAGGAGCCTCCAGAATTTTATTTCTCCTTTAAGTTTTTGATAGCCAACAGGAGGGTTAAGTAAGTGTTAAGTAAATAGCTTTTTAGGAATACAGATCAACAAAACTCCACAAAGGAACACATTTATAATTTTGCTATTTATTGAGTGGGGACAGTATCTATCTTTCTATCTATGTCTATATTTGAAGTAGTTAACTGGTGATTCTCTCCCACTTTGGGATTGGCTCAGAAGCAGACCAACCTGAAAATTCAATACAGTCCATTCTGGACTAGGATCCATAATGGGATCCTGCAAGTCAATTTAGACAGATAATGTAGAGAATAGTTGTCCAAAAGAAAGGAGCATATCCTTTGTGCAGGTTCTGCACAGCTAGCCCTGCTCCTGAGAGCTATTTTTTCCCAGGGCCTCATAGAAAGAGGATTGCATAATGAGTCTTCAAACCTCTATGGTGGCGACAGAGATGCATGGGCACATCCTGTTTCGAGCTTCAAGAAAGCACTGGCTGCCTCACAGAGAGGAGTGGGATCAGCTGACGCCTCCAGCTGTTAGCTCCTCCCAGGTCTGTCTGGGCTTTCAAGCTGAGGTCACACTCTTCTCCAGGTGGCCTCAAGCAATGACAGCAAATTAATGGTACTAGGCCGGGGCATTTCCACCCCCTGCAGGACTCCTCCAACACACCCCCTTTGCTCCGGAGCTCTTCCCTGGCTGACAAAGATTTGGTCAAGCATAGGTTAGCCCAGCACCGTGCTCTTTTCTATCGTTGATGCTAAACCCACCCCCATCCAGTGTCGCAGTCCTAATTCCATCTCAGCCTGTCTCCCAGAGAACACAATCTACAAAGCATCCCAACAGTAAATGCAAAGATGAATTTTACAGAGCTCCTTCTTACTAAGATGAGACTCTACTATAAAGTCTGAGCAAATTTCATGGAAGCAACGACAGAGAGGACAGCAGTGTAGCAAAATGGGGTGTAGCTCTCGGCCTGGATTTATTTAAGAAGAGAGGACACGCCACCTAATTTTCCCACAGTTTTCTGTCAACACTGTTCCTCTGGAAAGAGCATTGGAGGCGTATTGAGCAAACTTGAGCTCAAAATTAGAGTCCCTGGAAGACAAACGAGGTCCAGAGACGAGCCCCATGAGGGACCCAGGACTCTAACTTCATTGCAAACTGAGCATGTTCATGGAGCCACCTTTAGTACCTAAGTATTATGTCTTCCTTCATTTTATTATCTTCACAACTCACTGAAAAGCTCAGAAAGCCCAGTGACTTAGAATCAAAATTTAAGTCACTAATTTTTTTATCTGGCCCCTCATGTCCAATTAATCACTCAGCTTTGTTTATGTTTTCCCTGAAATGAAACCTTCCTCTTGATCAGACCATGCCTGACTGATTTTTTTTGCCTCAAGCTCCATGGCAGAGATGCGCTAGTTGTGCCCAACTTGTGTTTTCTTTTCCTCCTGGGCAAAATAACTGACTTGCATCTCCTAAAGCACACACAAGCATGAGTTGTAAATAGGAGTATGTGAGGAAGTTGTGTTTCTGTCCATTGGAGTTCTTATAAATTACATTTACAACTTCCGCTCGGTATCGTGATGCTGGTGGAGCCATGCATCTCCCACGAATATGGGCACTGACCATTGAACCGTTCCCTTGGCTAGCGTTTGGTACACATCTTAAGCTCCTTGGTGCAGCACATAGTGTAGCACATAGGTCACACACTAATTCATGGCATGCTTCCCCCTTTCACGGCCTCTGCAACTCAACTACACAAGCTAGTATTTCAGCTCCTGGCAATTATAATGCTTCATTCTTTGTGCTGTTTGTTGTCCACAGAATCCTTTTTATTGCTCTCTGCTTAAAGACAACTCCCTAGAATCCTTCAAAGCTCAGCTTAAGCATCACTTCCTAAGTGAACTTTTCACTGATCCCCTAGTTTGGTTTCTTTCATGTGTTTCCACCAAACTTCAATCGCACTTTTACCATAGCCCCCACCATGTTGTTCCCTAAATGGGGTTACACCCCAGATATATTGTAAACACCCTGAGAACTATAATCCTGGGTTATGTGACTTCGTATCTAAATGAGCCCAGAACTGTGGAATGAATGTGGCTTGTTTTCCATTTTGACATCTTCATGCTCTCTGTCTGTTACCTCGGGGCCTAAAATTAGCTGTCAGAACAGATGGCTGAAAGGAACTGGCCTTAAGTATGCTAAAAAGTAGGTTTAATTGTGATCATGGACATGCTTCTTTCTCAGGGGTTCCATTTCTGAAATGGAAATTAATTTGATGCTTCTCTAGAGTGATGTTCAGATTAATGTTATGCCATTTGTAAAGGCCTCTAGGACTCTCTGATGAAGGGCATTTGATATTAGCCTCATTGTTACTTGAAGCTGTGTTTTAGGGTTCATCCCTCTGCTGCTCAGCAAGACATTTGACATTCGCCTAATACGGCACATCCCTGGATTAATTAAGAGATTTCTGGAAGGCTCGGGGACACACCTACTTTAACATCAGCGTGCTTTGAATGTTGATCTTGACATCTTTACTCTCAATAATTATGGTGTATTTAAATGATAATCTAACATACAATTAAGGCTCCCTTGTTCCTGTGAAGATTTTGGGTAGAGCTTTATAGCAATGGACAGTGGATATGTTCTCCAGGATTTTATACTGAATTTGAAAAGAAACCCACGTTCTTGAGCTTTTGTCACTTAACTATACCATCTTTCTAAATAAAGACTGTCCGCTAAAACCACAGAAGCAAGAACTGAGGCATTCATGAGCACAAATGATCCCCAAAGCAAGGATTCAGAATTGTACTCTCCTCTACTCACATGCATGCTTCCAGGGTAGGAATGGGTGCCCCTTCTCACTGACTCGATACAAGGGTCAAAATGCATTTGAACTTGGAGCAGAACAGCCCTATGCTGTAGGATTTCCAAGTGTTCATTATTTATGAGATCAGTAATGACTTGACCATGTGGCAATCTAGACAGCTGCAGTCCCCATACGCCTAAAAGGAAACAGCCACCCAAGCAGCCATTTCTATATATGATGTCTCATGCCCAGAAGCTATAGAAATAAACTGCTAGAGGCAGCTGTGCTTTCCTTTTGCCAAACATTCAAAGGTTCCATTTTTAACACAGGATATCTATTATTAAGACAATCAGCTAAGATGTCAGTTCAAAAGCTGCAAAGGAATCTAGGTCTGCAGCATCGATTCCCCTTTCCTGCTGCGCCAGAACATTCCTTCTTTCCTCTTTCTACAGGAGACACTACTTCCAGAATAATGATCTGGAAATACTTCTTTGATATGATAACACCCCATTCAAGGCCTTACTATAATTGTGTCATGAAAAGACTTTCATCCAGTCACAGGCTATATTTAAAACATTAAGACCCTCTGTGATCTAGATCCATCGTCTTTATCACATCACTTTCTCATTCCTCCCACCACTAGCCCTGCTGCAGTCCAGTTAGACTCTCAGTCTTGCTCCGTGTTTTCTACTCACATGGCTTTGGGCAAAATGTTCTTTAGTTGTCTCTGCCCAGCGAGGTCCTACCCATTCTTTTGATGTTTGACAATGAAGCCCCATCGTAACCTGGTGGGCCCTCTTCCCATGTTAATCAGTGGTCTCTTCAAATCCAATCTATAAACCTCATAATTCATAATCAGCAACCTAAGCCTCATAATTGAACAACAAATTACACACATGATTTTCTTACTGATGTGCATCAGTTAGTCCCATCTCTCACATTGTATCTGAAGGCAACTGGCGAGATCTGTGTCCTTAACTTTTTGGCTAAAATTCTTTTTTTTTTTCCAATTTTTTAAAACTGAGGTGAAATTTGCATAAGGTACAATTCACCCTTTTTATTGTACATTTCTATGTGTTTTGACAAATGCATGCAATTGCGTAACCACAACTATCATCAAGATATAGAAGGATTCCGTTGCTCCAGACGTTTCCTTTGTGTCCTTTGGCAGTCAGCCCCCCTCACACCTGCAGTTCCTGATGACCCCTTGCTTATTTCCTGTCTCTGTAGTTTTGCACTTATGGAACCATATGGAAAGCAGACTTTTGTGTGTAGATTCTTTCACTTAGTGTGATGCATTTGGAATGCATTCGTGTTGCGTGAGTCAGTAGTACATTCCTTGGCATTTCTGAGTAGTAAGTACTCCATTGTATGGAGTATATTGTATACTGTATGTTGTATACATACAGTATATGGGTATGTATATACCCATATATATACATATATACATATATATGTATATACATTGTATACCCAGTATGTTCATACATTTACCAGTTGGGGAATATTTGGGTAATTTCCAAAATGGTGCAATAAAGCCCCTGTACACAATTCCCAAACAGATTTTTGTCTGAACATTTTTTTTATTTCATTTGGATAATTTCCTAGAAGTGGAGTAGCAAGGTAGGTGAATGTTCGCCTTTAGAAGAAACTTTCAGACATAGCTGCAGCATTTTGCATTTGTGCCAGCAGTGAATGAGATCCCCTTGCTCAGCATCTTAGCCGTTGTTATAGGTGTATGGTGGTATCACACGGTTTTAATTAGCATTTCCCTAAAGACTAATGACATTACTTTTTCATGTGTTCATTTAGACTCTACACTTTTTCTCCCTTTGGCCATTTCATAGTACCAGCAAAGCACTAAGAATATATTAGACACTTAATGAATATTTTTAGATTGTCGAGTTGCAGAACTAGTACTGCTCCTTTGTGTGCCAGTTGCTTCCTATTACAAGCTGCTGGTATTTATTGAACACCTATTGTGTGCCAGGCACTGTACTAAGTGCTGTACATATGACATCTTATTTAATGCTCACAATAACCCTGTGAGTATGGTGGGTATTATGTCTCCATTTGGTAACGAAAAGGGCAAATTATACTGACTTGTCAATATTCAAATCCTTCTCTTTCCCCTAAAAGGTTTTGTGTTTGCTTATTAAGCTCTGGAGCTTTTTGTACTGCTGCCAAAGATGGGAGAAGTGAATTAAAATAATCCAGAATAGGCTAAAATGATCTACGTAAAGAAGAGTTGATCTGTAGATTAGTGGGACCATGAGGAAAGAGGGGGACCCTTACTGGGAGAGGCAAGAGGAGATATAGTTGTAGAGATGGGGGAAAAAAAGAGAGAGAGAGAGAGGATTTTCGTGTGGTTGGTTGTTTGGTTTGGTTTGATGTGGGTTGGGAGAAAATACAGAATAGGAAACAGTAATTATGAAGAAGAGAGTTTGGAGTGCTAGACAGATGACAAAGCACTTAGGATGCTGGCAATTTAACTGGGTAACCTTCTTTTAGAAGTTTTTGAGTAAACTAAGCAGAAATGTGTTTTTTGGCAGGGAGGATTGTATATGTTTTCATTTTGACAATGGAAAAATCATAGAGCTTATTCAGATGTCACTAGTCATCTGGGTCCTTATTTGTGTGTGTGTGTGTGTGTGTGTGTGTGTGTGTGCAGGAGGGGGTTTCCCTACAGGTTTAGCAAATGTGCAGCTTTGTGTAACCACCACCACAATCCAGATTTTTAACTATATCACAAGACTCCTCCATACTACCAACTATCCATACTACCCACTATCCCTAACCCATTGCAACCTCTAATCTGTCCTCCATTTCTGAATGAGGTTATTTCTTTTTTTTTTTTTTGAATGAGGTTATTTCAAATCATTCTATATGATTTCATATATGAAATCCTCTAATATGTGTCCTTTACTGTCCTTCATTTTTTTTACTTGATGTGATTCTTGGAGGTTTATGCAAGTCTTTGTGCTCACCCATACTTCTTCCCTCTGTTCCTGAGTACTGATCCTTGGTATAAATGTACCATACTTTGTTTAAATGTTCACCTACTGAAGGACATTTAGGTGGTTTCCAGTTTGGGATTGTTATGAATAAAGCTGCTGTGAACATTTACCTATCAGTTTGAATCCTTTGTTTGTTTGTTTTTAATTTTAAAAGAAACTCTCAGACCATTTTCCCGCCTTTTATATTCCCACCAGCAGTATGTAAGTGATCCAGTTTCTCTACCTCCTTGCCAGTATTCGGTGTTAGCATTATTTTTTTATTTTAGCTACTCTGATAGACATGCAGTGATATTTTATTGTGGTCTTACTATTAATTTCTGTAATGACTAATGACATTGAGCATCTTGGCATGTGCTCATGTGGCACCTGCAGAGCCCCTCTTTTGAAACATCTCTTCACATCCTCTGCCTATTTTCTAATTGTATACTTGTCTTTTACTGCTGAGATTTGAGAATTATTTATATGTTCTGAACACTAGGCTTTGTCAGATATGTGATGTGCAAATATTTTCCCTCAGTATATGATGTATTTCTTCATCCTCAACAGGATCTTTTCCAGAATAATTTCTTTTCATTTTGATGAGGTACAGTTTATCAATTTTTCTTTTTATGGACCAGGCTTTTGGTGTCAAGTCTAGGAACTCTTTGCCTTGTCCTAGGTCATGAAAATTTTCTCCGTTGTGTGTGTGTGTGTGTGTGTGTGTGTGTGTTTGCTTGCTTGTTTTTGTTTTTTTTTTTCCTGGAAATTCCTTAGCATGGGGTTTTACCATTAAGTTCATGGTCCATTTTAAGTTGATTTTTGTATAAGTTACGAGGTTAAGGTCAGGGTTGACTCCATTTACTTATATATTTGCTTTTCTGCTTACAGACATCCAGCCAGGTCAGCACCATCATTGAAAGTCTGTCTTCCTTTCATTGAATTGCTCTTGCTCATTTTTAGAAAATTAGTTGGCTGGAATTGGATTTATATTTCTGTGAGGTCTAACCTGTGCTAAGACTACTAACAAGACAGCCAATTCCCACTCACGCTTCACGTGAATGGGTGAGCTGGAACTCTAGGCGTTTAACACGATGTAGCATCTGTCTTTCCACTCTGTAATTGTGCTTTCTTCAGTGGTTTTGTCATATTATTAGGACCAAGAATTGGACAATATATCTTATAATGTCTTAGACACATCAAAATAGCATCCCTGTGCTGCATTATCGCAGCAAGGCCAGTCCGGTACTGAGCTTGAAATAAACTTCCCATTTGTACCTCTCCCTTCAGTAAAGTCAGGAGGTTGGGCACTGCAAGCTCAGCAAACACAGAAGAATCCTTCTGGTGTCTTTACAAAATATTTTGGCATCAGCATCAGCAGAATTCTTGGAGACTCTGACCTAACTGTGAGTGGAACAAGCCCTTTGATTTCTAAAGAAAAAGAAGAAAAAAATAATCGCCTTTCATTTAGCCACTGTGGTTGATACTAAAAGGGTTGGGTAGCTAGCATTTAAATGAAATGTCATATTCCTTCCACACAGAAAGCTGCAGTGACACAGCCTGTGTAGGGTCACTCCTGCTTGCAGCAGATCGGGTCTGCAGAGGGCTCAATGACAACCCTCCAGGTGTGGTGGTGTAAGATTTACACTTGCCACACTCATAGTTCAATATGGTAGAAAAGTGGCCCAGGAAGACTGCATTTACAGGCAGTATCCTCACCTAATTTCACATGTATTTTCTAACTTGACTTTGAATTGGGCAATACAAATATAAATAATTGTAAAATTAAAATGAAGACAGTTTTATGGGGGGTTCTAAAAGGCAATGCAAAGGGGCACATGGATGGTGCAGTCGGTTGAGCATCCAACCTGATTGCAGCTCAGGTCATGATCTCAGGGTCCTGGGGTCGAGCCCTGCATCAGGCTCTGCACTCAGCGTGGAATCTGCTTGTTCTTCTCCCTCTACTCCCCGCTCCCCCCACCCCCAGCTCACACTCTCTATCTCTAAAATAAATAAATAAATCTTTTTTTTAAAAAAAAAAGGAATAAATAAAATAAAAGGCAATGCAAAGGTAACACCAATGCCATCATTCCCTTTGTTTTTTTCTGAATTCATTTTTATTTCCACCAGTTATATTATAACTATTTACCTATTAATTGTTCACCCTTCACTGAATAGTAAGCTCCTTCAAAGCAAAGATTAAATTCATGGTCCCCTTTGGAACTGTATTGCCTGGTACAGTGCCTGGTTTATGAATGCTAATGTCAGCATGATTAATTGTAATTAAATTATTTATTTCACTTTGACCGCAGAAGGACAATTGTGTCAGCTAAGAATAACCGCCTCAAACACTGTTCCCGTGTAGGTGGGGTAAGAAACAACACAGAACATAAGCATTTGTGTGAGTGCACACCACACAGCTGATAAAACACAGGCTATTTTTTAAAATGGAAACACTCTTAAAGGAGATTTTTAGCTTTCTAGTTACTTTGTGATACTCTGCACAGTGACATGGGGAAATACTCATTCTGCGTGATGCTTACTGACTCTGTAATATTATTTTATTAAGTTTTCAGTTTTCATGTAAGAATCAGAGCGTTAGTGTTAAAAAAATAGAGGGACAAAATATAGTTCGATCTTCAGAGAGTTAAATAATTAGACACTGCAAGTTCAAAAAGCAGGATTTGTGATCATTTTTGTTGAGACCTATTCTTGCTGACTCCTTTTGTATCTAAATGGTGTTTTCTCACTCTTCCACCATGAGCGCCATACAAATGGATAGAGGATGATGAGTGTTCTCACTGCACTTGTTTAGACTAGCCACTGTTGGTTCCTGTAGAAAATAATTACTAAAAAATATCACATAGCCATTTACAGATATAAATGCTAAGTTTCGGCTGCCCAGTGTAATAGTATCATAATATAATTATACACATAGATGCTTGTAAACACATGTAAGTTCCAATCAGCTGTAACGATGCTCTGGATATATCTCAAGAGCTTTAATATCATTATTGCACTGAGACATAAACATTTTTAATAACTTTCCCTTAAGGATTTTTAAAGAAAAAGCTATGAAAATCCCCCCTATCATGGCTTTTCTTAGAAGGAAAATAAAGCATAAAATGGACATAAAGAGTTGCTAATATTTGGAGGTTGCCCTATAAGAAAAGTTTTATTAAAATATATCTGAAGAGGTTATTATTTCATATTTACAAATGCACATGTTAGCGCCTTCACTCGACTTTGTGTTGCCCACAGGAATTTGCATGGCCTGGTTTGCTGGGGAGATCCTGGTTGCCTGGGCACTACCAAATGCTCCAGCCAAGAATCCTGGCCCTAATGGTAAACAAGGGCAGGAAAGAATGCCTTTCATGTTTCTCATATTTGATAGAACTGCTAAGCCTGCTTCTGTCTTAGATGTAACTGCGAATAACCCTGACTGCTTGAGCAAATTAAAAAAGCAAAGCCCACCCCTAGTTTAATTAAAATTATTCTAATCTGGCTGATATTCCTATTAATTATAATTTTACATGACAGGGACACCTGGGTGGCTCAGTTGGCTAAGCATCAGCCTTCAGCTTAGGTCATGATCTCAAGGTCCTGGGATCAAGTCCTGCATCGGGCTCCCTGCTCAGCGGGGCACCTGCTTCTGCCTCTCCCTCTGCTGCTCCCCCTACTTGTGCTTGTGCTCTCTCTCTCTCTCTCTCTCTCTGTCAAATAAATAAAATCTTCTTAAAATAAAAATAATAATTTTCCATGATAATTTGACAGACTCTGGGTGAATCTGCTAGCTACTGTACACAGACCTCTGGCTGTCTCTAAACTATTCACCTAACTACTACTGGTCGTAAATGTAATAAGAGTACAGCACAGCCACAGCAAGGAATGAATTGAAATGTTTTACACAGAGTCATATTTTAGTTTGGCTAAGACCATCACACGAAATTGTAAATTATCTCACAGGGAGTATGAAAGTTCAGCTTGAGTTTGAAACTAGGAATAAGCTATTTAATATCTAAATATCAAACACCAGAGTGAAAACCTTAAGCATGCTTTCATTGCCCAACATCCTTCTCCTAACCACCCATGCTGTGGCTTTGCTCCTCAGGGCTGGAGCTCCATTACTGCTTCTGTGATTGAAACACCCACATCTTTAGGGTTCGCCCACCAGATGAGATTTTATCTTTTGTGCCCTTGTTACGGCTACGACCATTGAAAATCCCCTACTTTCTAAATGCCCATCATCCACATTGACAAGGATGTGTTCCTGCCACCGACAAACCCATTCTGTGCATTTTAATTGTCAGGCACTCCTCCATTCTTTGTGTTTATCACCTAAGCTCATCCCAGGTTCTTCTCATTTTCTTTCATTTTTTCTTTCTTATACTCAGTATCCATTACCCCTGCACCCTGAGAATTTGTAAAATTCACAGGGTGAATCACACAGATTTTACAAAATCCAGTTTTCCAGATATCAAATGGCATGTATGTGTATGTTTTTTCCAGTCGAGAGTCATCTACATACTAACACTTCTCAATTTTATCCTATAAATAAGAAAATAAAAGAGAAAAAAAATACTTTTGTATCTGTGGGAGAGAAGTTACTCTAAAAATAACTTCTCAAAAGCTAACAGCAGACCCCAAGGAAGGTTAGTTTTACATGCATCATATTTTAATTTACTTTCTTCCAGTTGTGTTGAGGATCACCAAACGAGCTAATAACCCTAAAATGTGGGATCATTTTAAACAAAAGAAGGTCATTTGGATTCGTGGACGCACCATATTGTAAGAGCCTGTTCTTCTCAAAGTTTAATATGGGCTTTCAGGCCTCTCTGGTGCTCTTGTGAGCGAGCGTACTGAGCCTTGGTCCACAGTCTGGGTGCTGTAGCCTATGGTGCTTGGTCGTTAGGGCGAATCTTAACAGTTGCCAAAATGACCAAATGTATTAATTAACAATTAATTCAACAATTACTTATTCAGTCCTTTTTTTTTTTTTTTTTTTTTTTTTTTTTTACTGTGCTCAGCACCCTGTTAGATGCTGTTTGCAAACAATATAAATCTAAGACGTAGACTTAAACAGAATCGTTGGGAGTTTGGTGCGCAGTCATACCTAATCTGTCATTGGTTTGCCACGAAAATCAATGCTTTTGGGGTTTTTGTTTGGGTTTTTTTTTTTGAGGGGGCAGGGATTTGCCCATATATTTCCACATGAGTAGTCACATTACAGCATTTTTATTTGTTTTGTTTTCTTTGTTTTTGGTTTGGGACCCAGCTGACCAAATCAAGATACATCTGTTTAGGCTTTTTATAGTTTTCAATCATTTGCTTAACCCAATCATTAACTTTACCCCTCAAGTGAAAAAAGCACGTCACTAAGATGTCTGTTCATCTAAGTAGAGTCAGCTTCAGCAAAACAGTGAGGTTTGTGGTATCTGCGCTTTGCTTTTCCCTTTTCTCCATTATGGGGCGCTATCCTGTGTCCTCCAGACTGGCATTGGCCCCTATGGAACCATGACTTGTAAGGAGCATTACTTTCTCCTGTTTCGTCAAAATTTACCTCAACTTTGTGCCATTTCTTCAAGGAATTTCCTCTAATATCTAAAAATTTACCAATTTCTCTTTGATTTGATACCCTCCTTATTCTTTTGCCCCAGTGAATCCTAGAGGAAACGTCTGTAGAAAATCAAGCAGATGTTAATTAGAATAAAGGCTCATAGTGTCCTGTTAAGATGGCTGCAATTTTAGAAGGAAAATTGGCTCAAGAGTTACTTGTAACTGCTGTAACCTACATATTTCCATGATTTACAAGGAGCAATCAAGGTCTGGAACACTGAATTATAAACTTACAGGCAATTGTTTACCAGTGGTTCTGTTTATTACTGAACTTTGGAAAATTATACCAGCCATCTTAGTCCTGGATAGGGCATGCCCTTCTGATCTGCAAATTTGTAAGCTATAGATCAAAAGGTCATATGATGCAAGAGAGCGAGAAAACAAGGTGGATGGGTATTTAAAGAGATTTCCTACCCAATCTGATGACCAATTTTTTCCCACTCCTGGCTATGTCTCTTTAAGAAACCAACACTAGCATGGACCCTCCTCATAAACAGTGCTGGAAAGATACAGATCTATCCCTTTTCTCTGACATTAGATTTCATACCGGCCACCACACTTGTAATCTCATTTGTCAGTAATGTGTTCCAATTTCTGAGATAACAATTAATCTTACATTAATTACATTTTAAATTGACCACAATATGTTTCTAAGGCAGCACTCAAAATATCATCAGCAAGACATTGCATCTATCATTATTGCATGTGGTTTACTTTTGAAGAGATTTATGTGGCTGATAATTCCTTGTGAAGCGCCTGAGTTCTTAAAACCCCTTTCTAAAATAATATTCCTGGGATTTGACCGTAGTTGCAGAGCATCATGTAAAATTAGGCAGTTTGCAAATTCCTTCATCTAATTATACCAACGAGCATGTGGAGCAAGCTATATTTTCCTTCATGGATGTCTACTTTATATAGACATTTTTGTCCATTTCAATCACCTGTCTTACAGATTTATAAACGGCATATAGCAGATTTATGTGAGACCATGATGGTTAATTTTATATG
Source organism: Canis lupus dingo (assembly GCF_003254725.2). NCBI lineage: Eukaryota > Metazoa > Chordata > Mammalia > Carnivora > Canidae > Canis > Canis lupus. The sequence continues at coordinate 2,714,871 of NC_064258.1, read as the reverse complement.
TTAACTTGACTGGGCCATTGTGTGCCCAGATTAAATATTATTTCTTAGTGTGTCTGTGAACATGGATGACATTAGTATTTGAATTGGTAAACTTCATAAAGCAAATGGCCCTGCCAAATATAAATGGCCGTCATGCAACCCATTCAAGGACCTGGATAAGACTAGAAATAGAAGAAGGGAGGATTTGTTTTCTTCTTCCTTGCCCGAACTGGGACACCAGTCTTCTCATGCCCCAGGCTGGGATTTACACCATCGGCTCCCCTGATTCCCAGGCCTTTGGACTCAAACTGGAAATACACCACCAGCTTGAGTGGGTCTCCAGTTTGCAGACTGAAGAATGTGGGATGTCTCAGCCTCTATAATTGTGTGAGACAGTTCCCCATACAGAATAAATATATATATATATCAATTAATAGACCCCTATTCCAACATTTTGCCTTTTAATACCTCCAAACCCTGAATGAGCCAATCGATTGTTCTCAAGCATTTAAGCATTATTGCTTAAACCATTGAAGTTTCCAGAAGCTCGTTGAATTACTTATATATTAAACTGTCATGCCTACTCTGTAAGCTATGTCACAGGTCACTTCATCTCTCTGGGCATCTATGTTCTCAAATGTCAAGATTAAGAAGAGCTAGAAATGCAGTATAGTCCCGTGTAAGTCTAAAATTCTGGTGTTCTATGAATAATGCTATGGATATTCTCCTTTTTTGCTTGACTCTCATCACACCGACTGAATGATGTGGATTATTATCTCAAAAAAATAAGATTGTTAGCTCTGGAGGGACCTTGGAGATTATTGGCTAACACCTACATTTTGCAGATAAGGAAACATAGGGTTTGAGAAATGAAGTTACTTCTCAAACTTTCCACAGTCAGTAAGTGACCGACATGAGATATCAACTCTCCTGTTGTCATCCTTTTTCTATGCCATGAAATTGTTCTTGTATTTTTATTTAAATCAAAGGTATTTTAAAGTTAATCTGATTGATGAGATGCAACTCCTATTCACAGAAATTTCAGAATATTAAAGTCAGAAAACACGCAAAGGGAGATGAAAAACAGCATGTGTACTAGCACTCAGATAGCCAAATTAGCGTCGATTCACAGTCCTGGGGACTAAAATGAAATAAGGACAAGCCTAAAGAAATTCAAGGGTTTGGGGCAAGGAAGAAATTTAATAAAAATGGAAATAAGACCTGGAGAAGCACAGCTCTGCTTTTGTCGTTGACATTCACTGCTGTTCAGTTCACCTTTACTGGGACTTTGGTAAAGAAGGAGGCACCAGCTCTTTGTAGACGGAGAGGTTCTCTCACCCCAGAATAGTAGGCTTTATATATTTTTTTTGTTTTGGAACCGTAGTTTCAAAATTCTACTTCTAATTCACATGAAAGAGGCGCAATCTGCATCTGTCACTGTTGCTAATGGCAGCCATCTTTCACGTGTTGCCCACTTCTTGTATCTGGAAGTATCTGGAGCCGTTTCATTTCATCTCATTCCATCTTCAGTGCACACTTCTTGTCATTCTATGCTTTCAGGTGTTTTTGCAACTCCTATAAATGCTTTTGGAGTTCTCCCTCTGGTCTGGGCTGTGCATTTTCCTCATTTCACCTACTGTTTGTCTTGTCCCTTCATTTCTTTGCATCCATCCAGATGTGTTTCAAGATCTTTGAAAGCATTACTGATAGAAGATAATGGGCTTCCAGTTATGGAATGACCAAGTCACAGGAATAAAAGGCACAACATAGGAAACATAGTCAATGATATTGTAATAGTGTTGTGTGGTGACAGATGGTGGCTACACTTGTGGTGAACACAGCATGACTTAGAGAGTTGTTGAGTCACTACATTGTACACCTGAAACTAATGTAACATCATGTGTCAGGTGAAGAAGAAGAAGAAGAAGAAGAAGAAGAAGAAGAAGAAGAAGAAGAAGAAAATGGGGCTCTAACATTTTCCATATACATATGGAAAAGCCCTACAGTTCCACTACTTTATAGCATACAGACATTTTCTTGAGAGAAGGCCTACCAAAATTCAAACTGCAGTTAATGTTAAATTGTATGTGTATTTTAAAAATGCCTGTAGGCACTAGCTCAAAGGCTGAACACACCAATCTGGTGTTTATAAAGTCACTCTTGCTCTTTCTTCTTCAAAGTTTCTGTGGAGTCTTGCAGGAATCATAAGAACCCTGAGCATGAATGAAATGGATTGAGTATCAAAGGATGATCTAGTAAATTCGGGTAGGTGGTATGACCCTTTGGTTATAAAAGGAAGAAGTTCTTAAACCTCACACCTGCAGATTGGTTTTCAATCTCAGTGTCTTTGTATTGCACACCAATCCACCCCAGCCTCTTTAAGGGGCAGCTAGATTCATTCCCTATGAATGTGCTGACCTTGACTAAACCCTCTCTCCAGAGAACTTGTTCCTTAGAAGTCACCACAGGAATCCCCTATGATCCATGCATAATATATATATGAATTAGACCATTACATTAAATCCTTCTGGATAAATACACTGAATGTAATTTCTGCTTCCCACATTATAGTTCAGAAGCTAGAGTTCAAAAATATAGTCCTTATTTACCTTTTTAGAATTACACATCTTCAAAAAAGTATTGCCAGGAAAAAACGTGGAGTAAACAGAAAACTGTCAAACCCCACCCACTATTGTAAAGTTGTTGAAAAGGTTGAGTGTCAGAAACTAACATAATTAGATGACTTAGAAGTAATGACTAAGTGCTTTTTCTAGTAACCACTTCCTCCTTGTGTCACAGACACAGCCCATGTACTCTAAACTCCTCAAATTGGGGGTAATTAAGTCACAGGATTGCCATTCTATTTTATCTTCTATCTTCTCAAACAGATAAAAGACAGATGTTTTGTTGGGTTGTCCCCCATCTGCGGAGATGATGGGGTAAAAGCTGCCCCACTCCAGCAAGGAGAGATGACACATCATCCCCTCATTTCCTGCTCTGTGGTAGAAATTTAGAGGTGAACCTATTATAAAATACTTAGCTTTTGAAGAGTCACTATCTTTTCCATGGTTAAAAGAAAAAAAGGTCATTTTGAACTTTTAAACTCATTATTTAGCATGATTTTTCACACAAAGATATACAGGAATTGCACGGAAATCTAAATGAAAGAAACTTTTCGAATCTAACCATGTATATTTAGTAGAATTAATGCTGTTTGCCTCTAGGGAACCAAAGGTAGAAAGCATAGATGTCATAAATGCAGGTCTTGCAGTAATGCTGTCATCCTAATGCTTCAGAAATTGTTGATGATCAAAATGGTTTCCTGCCTTTTTATATTAAAGTTCTGTCTTGGGCAGAGAGCAAAGAAGAGTCACTACTGGTAGGAAGCTCAGTGGGAGATCACTGAGCTTTTTCTCTCTGTGACCTTGACCCTGAATATAGAACAAACAAGAAGGAAAACTGGGTCTCCACCAGAATGTCTATGTGAGCAGTCTTCATGCTTCTAGGTAAGAGTCACTCCAAGTAGGGCATGGGCTTTGACTTATCTTTCAGGTAAGGTCATAGGTTTCTACCAAGCCAGCATCCTAACGTTGCAGACCCAACATAGGACTAGAGATGAACATTTCTATGTTCCTAGCCTCTTTCTGCCCCAAAACAGATTTTATGAATGTAAAAAATCATGTATCTACTCGAGGCCTCTCTTCCCCTGTCTGTCAAAGGCGGACTTAGAGCATATATGGCTTTTAGTCTTTTCCAGTTTATGAGGACACTGTTTCTGATTGGTGAAAGCTTAACATATCTCTCACAAGGGGCATTTTTCTTTAAAGAGAGGACAGCAGACGAGAGGTAATGTCCTGAGTGCCTCCCCAACCCACCTAATCCCGAGTAGACTAGCTCGATGAGTGTTAGTGGGAACTGGGTCTGCCTTCTCCATCTTCTTAGTACCTGGTACATTGGGCACCTTGCAGTTGGTATGTAAACCACAATTACTGATCAGTATTTGAATCAAACAACTGAAAGAACCAACTTCCCGAGAGTAGAATATGAGACCTAAATTGCAGGTACAAGCAGAGAGACCCTACATCCTGCTTCCTCTCCACATATGATTAACCTTGCCCTGGCTATGTTAATTCCAGTCATTAATCTAATGAGTTAGTCATCAGTTGTAGGATTTTTATCTGATTATTCCAATTCATCATGTTTAATTATGTTATTATTTCTGCATTCCATGAGTGAGAAAGAGAAATAATTTGCTGAGAGTTTTATGTGGTAGGACTACACTAGGCACCTTATAAGCTCCCTTTTATTTACCAGCGTTCTTCAGAACACTGACTTAGGAATTATGACACTTATTTTACAGGTGAAGAAGCAGATTATGGAGTTTAAGGAACTCGCCCAGATTCTTATCACTAAGCTGCCACAGGGCTGGGACTGGAAACAAGTCTATCCCCGAAGTCCACATTCTTTCCACTATACTGCTCTGGCTTTGTCTTCCCCTACCAACTAATCCAGCATTATTTCTGACATCACATAATGGAGTTATGGGGGACCTGGGCAGGAAGCAGAGAAGGTCTGCCTGAAGTGACTTTTTCTAACAATACTGATAGAGTACATCAATCCAGCGAGAAGAACATCTCACTGACCACCCCTGTGGTCATCAATGTGCGTTTTGTTAGGTGTTTTGCTGCAGCTCATGGTCCAGATAACACCACAGATGATAACAGATGATGTTCCCTTATAAAGCAGCAGTCTGTTATAGATGCACCATCTATGTCCTTTATCTCACTAAGGCCATATTCCACTCAGTCCAGTGAGTGAACTGCAATTCATGCATTTTCAAATGAGAATGGGTAATCCTAGCTTATATAAATATGTAAGTGATCAATACTTTCTATTCTTTGTTTATTTTTTTAATAATAAATTTATTTTTATTGGTGTTCAATTTGCCAACATACAGAATAACAGCCAGTGCTCATCCCATCAAGTGCCCCCCTCAGTACCCGTCAACCAGTCACCCCCACCCTCCGACCTCCTCCCCTTCCACCACCCCTAGTTCGTTTCCCAGAGTTAGGAGTCTTCCATGTTCTGTCTCCCTTTCTGATATTTCCTACCCATTTCTTCTCCCTTCCCCTCTATTCCCTTTCACTATTATTTATATTCCCCAAATGAATGAGACCATATAATGTTTGTCCTTCTCCGATTGACTTACTTCACTCAGTATAATACCATCCAGTTCCATCCACGTGGAAGCAAATGGTGGGTATTCATACTTTCTAATGGCTGAGGTATATGCCATTGTATATATAGACCACATTGTCTTTATCCATTCATCTTTCGATGGACACCGAGGCTCCTTCCACAGTTTGGCTATTGTGGACATTGCTGCTAGAAACATCGGGGTGCAGGTGTCCCAGTGTTTCCCTGCATCTGTATCTTTGGGGTAAATCCCCAACAGTGCAATTGCTGGGTCGTAGGGCAGGTCTATTTTTAACTGTTTGAGGAACCTCCACACAGTTTTCCAGAGTGGCTGCACCAGTTCACATTCCCACCAACAGTGCAGGAGGGTTCCCCTTTCTCCGCATCCTCTCCAACATTTGTGGTTTCCTGCCTTGTTAATTTTCCCCATTCTCACTGGTGTGAGGTGGGATCTCATTGTGGTTTTGATTTGTATTTCCCTGATGGCAAGTGATGCAGAGCATTTTCTCATGTGCTTGTTGGTCATGTCTATGTCTTCCTCTGTGAGATTTCTCTTCATGTCTTTCGCCCATTTCATGATTGGATTGTTGGTTTCTTTGCTGTTGAGTTGAATAACTTCTTTATAGATCTTGGAAACTAGCCCTTTAACTGGTAGGTCATTTGCAAATATCTGCTCCCATCCTGTAGGTTGTCTTTCAGTTTTGTTGACTGTATCCTTTGCTGTTCTTTCTATTCTTTGTTTAAAAAAATTATTTGAACTTTTTCACTTCAAGTTTTTGGCAGTTATAATAGTGAATGAATAGCTCTAATTCTTTTTCTCAGGGGAAGCCAAACATAGATATAGTGAGGTACTGATCCCTGACTGCACCAGCAAGGAAATGTTTTTGGCGTATCAATTTCGAAAAAGATCTTCTACCTGAATTCTTAAAGTTATGAAAAGAGAAACTGAGATTCAGTCTCCCTTTTTGGTTATAACTGCACATAAATAAAACCGTACGTAAGTCACTTAGTTCCCATAAATATAAAATGAGCATCATAGCGGGCCCAAAATGGTGCTGTGGCACACCTTGCGGGTTTCTGCCATCTTGAATCAGTGAGGCTGATGACAGCTTCCCTTATGTTTCCAGCAGCCCCTTTATTGCGTGATTAATAAGGGTGCAAAACAAGGAAGGGTCAGGGAGCCCAGTGGGCAATGTATGCTGTAATACTCAACCAATTCTCTCCTGCAAATGTCATTACATTGAGTCTTCTAGAGAAAAAGCGGACTGGGCTTATTGGCCTGGGAACCTTTAAGGAAATACAGTGGGTTCTTTTACTATTCTATGTCAACCTAGTTTATGGGCCTAGAGTCAAGGAAAAATGAATGATCCTGCTCAGATCAGTTACTTTATTCTGGTTTTTATGCCAAAACTTTAAAGAATCAGCAGAGAATCGGATGAGAGGGAAAGGTTAAAAAGAAAATGATACCAAAAAAAAAAAAAAAAAAAAGCAGATCAAGTTGAATAGAATCAAAAATGAAAAAAAAAAAAGGGAAAATATAGTTTAAAAAGAGATAATTTAATCTTACCTCACGTCAGGTATCCAGACATTTATTGAGCACCTACTATATGTCTAGCTTTAAGCAAGATGCTAGAAACCCAAAGATGATGAATAAATCATTGTATGCAAGTCTCTTTGCAAAAGGCCTCCCACCCTAGAGAAGAAGAGAGAAAAAAGTATATATAAAAAGTGTGTGTGTGTGTGTGTGTGTGTGTGTGTACAGATATGTATAAAAGAACTGAATGGTTCCAACCCAGAGATGTGGACAGGAAATGATTAATAGCATAAGAAGAGGCTGCTAAGTCTGCTCGCCAGGATAAGACAAGTCTTCCAATAGAACTACAACATGAAATGTGTCTAACAATACTACATAGAATTAGGTAAATGTGTGTTTGCTTTGAGAAAAAAAAAAAAAAAAAGGAAATGCAGCAGAAGACCGAGAAAAACTGTGTGAACCACAGGATTTTGGAGCTGCTTAAGCACGCTGTACAACAAGGAATCTCATAAGATGAGGTTGGGGACTCAAGACCCATCATAGAAAACCCAAGTACTGTGCTGGGGAAAATAGGTCAGTCTGAGGCAATGGAAAACCATGGCGTGCTTGAGCAGAGGATGATATATGGTCAGGTTTATGTTTGGGTGAGTGCCTTTGGAATGATCATGGAACATGGGTTGTATAGGAAAAGACAAGGAATGCCTGGGTGGCTCAGTGGTCTAGCGCCTGCTTTCAATCCAAGGTATGACCCCGAGGTCCCGGGATCGATTCCCACATCGGGCTCCCTGAATGGGGCCTGCTTCTCCCTCTGCCTGTGTCTCTGCCTCTGTTTCTGTGTCTCTCATGAATAAATAAATTCTTAAAAAACAAAAAAGTGAGAGACCAGTGAGGATATTAGTCTTTACCTTTCACACTGTAAATGCAATGCCTCTGCCCAGTTTGTTTGAAGTGATCTCCATTGGCTGAAGAAGTTGATGGATTAGAAAGTCACTGAGTGAAGCGGAAAGGAGATATACGTATATATGTCCCACCATTACTGTCTGGCTAGGAGGATAGAGTTTGAGCTCACCTGGCACACTGCAAAATACTTTAACATTTAGGCTATTGCACTAGCACATCTGATCATGTGTACTTCACTATGCACATGGAAGATCTTTTGAGGCCTGCTATTTTAGCTGCTCTCATTGGAATTAAAGCATTTTCGAAGAGTTGGCCCCACTTCAGATGTTCAAGGTTACTGAACAATATGGTGCATCGAGAAGGACCAGTAAACCCCAACCAAGTGCCAAGTTCGGCTTGCTTTCAATTGCAGCTGCTATTCTTCAGATACGTCACTTCTTCACTCTAAACCTTTCCCTGTTTTTGTAAAAAGTGTAAGAGCCCTTCCTCTCCTGACTTCATGGGGCTATTGTGATGGGGAAAGAAGATCTTCAAGACAAAACTGCAAACCACTGGAAATCCAAGTGCTTTTATTATCATTGTTTGTGTGTGTGTGTGTTTGTGTGTGTGCGTGAGCACGTAGATGTTACCATTAATATCTATGCCCTTTCCTTCTCCTTGGGGGCAAGTCCCATCCCTTCTCAGTTTTCCTTCAGGTATCAAGTTTCCTCAAAGCCTTTTTCTCATCAAAAGCAAGTGCAAAGATATGATACAAGTTGTTAACATGTGGAATAAAAACAGTGGGTTTCTTTTGATGGAAATTGCAAATCTTGGCCCCATCAGCCATGAAACTTAAATAAGAATATTTGGTGGGTATTTTTGTTGGATTAGTGGGTCTAATGGTTTGGGATAGTGTCTGACATTCATTCATTCATTCATTCATTCATTCTTTAATTTAAAGTTTGGGATTGTGGCAGCAGGTAGGCAGTGAAAACTTTGTGCTGCACACAGCGCATGATGCAAGTATGGGGGTCTTAGCATGGAGAGCCAGAGAAGGGAAGCCCAGGCTTCCTTGTTGCTTTTCTGGACTGTCATGCAGAGCTTCTCTATCGGGAAGGGACAGACCTATGAGGTCCCGGCATTTGCAACCATCTCAATTCCTCTCTCTTCTGGGCTACTTCCATCCAGTTGCTATGGCTTCATTTCCCAAGGTCATAGCTCTGTGTTTGCTCAGTCCTCCGTGTTGCCCAAGGCTGGCCATCCTTCACGTAGTCATGGCTCTCTCTGCCCCACAACTCTGGAGGCTCAGGCAGCTGTGACTGCACCGGATCACATAGCTTGAGAGGTGGGGTGGGCATTTTCCCTTCCTCCAGGCATCTACAGAGAGCTGGCTTCAAGTTTATTTTAGTCCCACTGCCCACTGTGGGTCAGAGAAATAGATTAATTAGGTTAGCTCCTATGTGAGATGGTGCTTTGTAGGTGAAAGTGGTTCTCATTCTATTCTGGCCATGTGGAAGGGTTTTCGCAATCTTTGTAAGGTTATGATGTGTGAAGCAAGCTTTTTTTTTTTAATTTAGAATTTTAAATGTTTTATTAAATTTCAACCTGAAGACCGATTTTTTAATATTGTTCTTTGGAACAAACCAAAAATAGTAAAAATAGATGTTTAAGTGGAGGAAAATATTTGTACAGCAATGCCTCACCCCTGTCACACCTCATTCCCTGACCCACAGACCCACTGAGGCTTGCTGCTAGAAATAGCTTTATTAAATAGGTTTATAAGAGATCTGAAAGGGGTAATACAGTGAATTCTGTGAGCTTTTCTATGTAAAGAATAAATTGCTATACTGATAAAGATAAGCTTCAGGCAGTCCTAGATAGGTTTTATTTTTCATTTTTATTTTTTCCAGCTTTATTGAAATAAAATCGACATATAGCATTGTGTATGTTTGTGTACAAAGTGATGATTTGCTTCGAATATATATTGTGAAATGTTTACCATAATAAGGCTACTTACACATTATTCACCTCATATAATTACCATTTTGCTGGTAATGTTGTGGCAAGAAAGTTAAAGCTCCATTTTATGGCAACTTTCAAGTATACGATACAGTATCGTTAACTGTAGTCATGCTGTACATTAGATGCCTGGAACTTATTTATCTTATACCTGAAAGCTTGTACCCTTTGACATCCCCCCTTTCTTCAGCCTCTGGCAACCAGCATTCTGTTCTATGAGTAGACATTTTTAGATTCCACATGTAAGTGAGATCATACAGTATTTGTCTTCCTCTACCTGAATTGTTTCACTTAGCATAATGCCTGGCAGGCTTCATCCACATTGTTGCAAATGCCAGGATTTCTTTCTTTCTCATGGCTGATTAATACTCCATTATGTACATACCACATCTTCCTTATCCCTTCACCCATCGATGGATGATGGACAGTAAGAAGGTTTCCCTTTCTGAGCTATTGTGGGTAATGCTGCAGTGAACACAGTAATGCAACTATGTCTTTGAGATAGTCATTTTATCTCCTCTGGATATATACCTAGAAGTGGAATTGCTGGATCACATGATAGCTCTGTCTACTTTTTTGAGGAACCTCAGTACTGTTTCCATAGGGGGTATACCCATATGGGCCTTATGAATAGAAACTTGTAGTTCATTGTTTGTGTAGACAAGTAAACTCTATGAACTTAGGGGAAAATATCAGAAGCAACTCTCATAAGTTATTTTTGGAAGTCAAATGTCAAACATATTATTAAATAATGAAACTGGTTTTGTTTTATTGAGTAAGATTACCCAGAAGTCAATTATGAGGTGAGGATTTGTGGGCAAGAGGCTTATTAAGGGAAGCAATGTAAGGACACCAGGAAGCACAGCAGGAAAGAGGTGGAAGCCAAGAAAAGGGGAGATCTTGGTCAAAAGTCTTTGAGATCAGTGGGTAGACCTTAGTCAATCCTGCAGGGGACCTCTGGAATGAGATAGAGCTGTTTCAACCAGAGATTTCAGAACATGTCTATCATTCTCCCACACCCAACAGTCATTGATTACTAAGCTATGTGGAAGACGTCAGCCTCCAGGTACTTCTGATCCTTGGAAGCTCCAGTAGGCAGAGGATAGTCAAGAGTGTACCATTGTTGGCAGTCATTGAAAGTGCTCCATGATGCTATTGATTGAATGTCTGTGTCTCCCAAAAATTTGTATGTTGGAATGTAACCCCAATGTGTATTTGGAGGTGGGCCTTTGGAAGCGAGTAGGTCATAAGGGTAGAGCACTTGTGAATGGGATTAGTGGCCTTATAAAACAGGCTTCTGGGATGTCCCTAGTCTTTTTATGCCATGTGAGACCACAGCAAGAAGGAGCTGTCTGTGAACTAGGAGGACACCAGACACTGAATCTTCCAGTTCCTTGATCTTGGACTTTTAGGCTCCAGAACTGTGAGAATGTTGTAGTATTCTGATACCGAAGCCCAAACTGACTAAAAGATTTTGGGTTGAGATTTTCAGAGCTGGTTACAAGGGATGTGAAGGAATCTGGGTGTTCACAACATTAACCATGGCAGTATCTGCTACGATGGACCTCAAGCTGTCCTTCATGTACAGGCAAGAAATCTGGGTGTCATTTCAGACATTGGCTTCACAAAACCTACCTCATCACTAAGGCTCAAATCATCAGGAATATAATGATGAGGACAGCAGGTCATGCATGAGAAAGTTAGCTGCTGGATTGCAGTTTAATCTGTGATTTTCTCTTTTGCTTAAATGAGATCTGGAAGGGATGCTAAATTCAAAGTCATCTTCTATCCTGACACAGAGAACAAATAATTTTCCATAATATAGAAATAGAATATTTGAAACTTGCTGAATCTGTTGAAACAAGTGTTTAACCAGAAATTAATATACAATCCTTTCTTATGAAACTCTTAACTCATGGTTTGTGAGCTTCTGTATTAAGGTATACACTGTAACAATAAAATAAAACTACAGGATTGACATAATACCAACAGTGAGCTCCTAATGGCCAAGTGTTTGACTCTTTCAAGTAATGAACAGTCTTTTTTTTTTTTTAAGATTTTATTTATTTATTCATGAAAGACACAGAGACAGAGAGAGGCAGAGACACAGGCAGAGGGAGAAGCAGGCTCCATGCAGGGAGCCTGACGTGGAACTCGATCCCGGGACTCCAGGATCACGCCCTGGGCCGAAGGCAGGCGCTAAACCACTGAGCCACCCAGGGATCCCCAGTAATGAACAGTCTTATGGTTAAAGTTATCCTCTCCAAAAAAACAGTCTTGTATTCTTAGAGCTAATTGATATTAGTCTAAGTTAATCTCTTCACCCTTTCGTGCTCATCACAGCCCTCTGCTTAAATCTCCCTACGGTGCTTTTCCTATTCTGTTTCATATTAGTGTTGTCTGGAAGGCAAACAGTATGAGTTTTATCTTTACGTCATCCAAGATACTTATCACTGTACCAGCTCATAGTAGGTGTTTGAAAACACACTCAAATGAAAAAATTGGTCTACAGTTCTCTTTCTTTGGAACATCTTGTCATTATTTTAATAGTCAAGTGCACTTACTCTTTGAATAATGATTCACCATAGAGTCTCCTAGCTGCTTGTTAATTCTTGACTTCTTCTTTCTTGCTCATTTGGAATCTGTCTGCAGTGTTTCCACAGGATGTGGCAAGCATCAGAGCATATGTTGTCTGCATATGTACCAAAGGAGGCATTTCATTCTTTCCTTTTCTCTCCAGTACTCCTCTCTTTAACATAACTGTAAATTCCCAGAATGCACATCCTATTTTGAAACAAGAATCAGGCTTTGAATAAGACTTTGCTCAAGTAGAGCAGGATTCTGGGTATTCGAGTTGAATACACAAGTTAAGAATTTCCTGTAACTTTTCTCGCTGTCCCTGAAAATATGTCTTAAAGCAATCCTTCTCTGTGACTTTGCCCATTCTCAGAAATAAAGTATATTTATATAAAACAAATGCACAGCTTTTTCAAAGATAGAGTGAGAGAAGGGAAAGGCTCTCTAATAGGCTTTAATACACTAGTGAATTTCATGGATTTATTTCAGAGCAAGCCATCCTAGCTATGGTCCCCAAACAGTCAGAAGCCTTGAGAAGCTGAAAATTGGGAAGAAAACCTGGACAGTATGTGTTCCTGTGAGAATTCCATTTTCACTTCACATTAAAAGTCAATGCTGCCTGTCAGATGTTTCTGTAATAAAATTTATCATCAGAATATACTAAAAAAAAAAATTGCAAACTTAATGTGCTCTCCATCTCATATATTTTTAAACACACATGAAGGCCAGAGCCAATAGTATAGTTAGCTGCTGTACTGTGAAAGTAACCCAAGGACCTGCCAGCCCCTAGTAGATCTTCTGTGACCTGGGCATGATGAGATCCCTCTATGGTAGTTACTCTTTTGGAGAACAAAACCTCTACATCAGAAATCTCTTCTAAAAAGTGAATATGGGCTGGCAGAGGGAAGCTGATAGGGATTAGTTCATTAGACTATCATTGAGTAGAAATAAAGGTCCTTAAATTACAAACAAGCTCAACTTTGTTCAGGCGCTCAGAGTCATACCAAATGTAGAGCTGGTGGGAAGCACTGGGGCAAGGCTACAAGGCTGGATATCCCAATACTTGCTTCCCTGCACCCCCTCCCAGACTCATGCCTTCTCTCACTTAAGGGAATCACTTTTTTCCCCAGGTACCAAAGCTTTAAAACTCTGGGTCATATGGATGCAAATTCTCTTACCCCACTTATCCAAGTAGTCACCAAACTCTAGTTTTTTGGCTTCTACTTTATTCCTGCTGCCTTTACTCAGGCTTTCATTCTTTCCATTTAGCCCAATGCCAATCCCTCCTTCCTGTTATGTTACCAAGGTGCTTTTCAGCTCCAGTCATTTCTTCAATACTTAGTTTTATCTACATCCTGCCTTCTCCGCTCTCTTCTCCTGTCTTCAGCATGCTGGTGGCTGCTATTGAGCAGAGAATTGGTTAGGACCATGGAGTCTGAAAGATCTTCCACTAGTGCCCAAGTCTGTCTTGTAATACCTGTGTGACTTTGGCCAAGTTCTGGAATCATCCCTCTACCTCTCATTTTCTATTCTTTGTAAAAGGAAGTAGTATTAGTGTCTAACTCAAAAGATGGTTGTGAATGTTAAGTAGGATAATACCTGTAAAAAACTTAGCACAGAGTTAAATATTCTTAGCATAGCAGCAATATTGATGATGAGTGGTGATATCACAGGCTGCATGATGTTGCAAGAACTTTAGTGGGGTTGGGAAATTTTTAGGTAGATGAACAATTTTTTTCCAAGAAATGTGAAATCCCTGCTATCTCCCCCTTTTAAAAACTAAAAACATTTTTTTAATTAATGCAATAAGCAGAATCTTTGATATGATTATTAAATACGACTTTTCCGTTGACTTAACCATCAACTATATATTTGTTAATACAGAAACACAGTCTGAACTTCTAGAAATAATAGCATTATTGCTATTATCCTGTCTTATATACCAGCAGCTCATTTTTAAAGCATATGCAGAGCTCTCCTTCATGCTGTTAGGCTGAGCTAACTGTTGAAGATGTCAGAGGACAAGAAATGTTCTGCCCCTTTCCCTAGCAAACTTCTCTCTAAGAAAATCAGAAAAATAAAAGACCAGTAACAATTTGCTGCAAGAAGGGCGCACCCAGCTCAAGTCTTTAGGTGAACGGCATCCTTTACAAATTAACATAAAAACACTTCTGAAAGAGGGGAAAAGGAGCATTATGTGAGCATTCAAAGACCTTGGACTGAGAATTGGGATATCTGGGTTCTAATTTTCCTTCTGCAGTGAAATTGCAGTTTAAGTAAATCAATTGCTCAAGTCACTCTGCCTCGCTGTGACTAAATCAAATGAAGCCTAATGGTGCTTACAAGGCTGTTGTGAGACATAAAAGAGCTCGACAAAGGTAAGGTGCTGCGATGTTCATCATTAGCTCCCAGCTAAAAGCTGAACCTGATATATTCTTGCCATTTCAGAGAAGGCAATCTTCATCTCCAGTTCAATTATGTAGCATACTTTCAAAGAATACTCATGTTAAAATGTGAACTTCACTATCAATGCATTGATCAGACATGATTTTGAATATGTTAAAAGAGAAAACTTCAACCCACAAGCCACTGTCACCCATCAACAGACCCCAATCAAGAACATCTTTAACAGAAGATTGAATTCTCCTTTGTTGAAATTCCGTGGTGTGTGTTGCTTTATTCCAATTACAAGATGTCTGAACATAGAAATGTAAAGTGATTTCCATTCAGGTCTTAATTTCAAACATCCAGAGTGTATTTCTTTGTAACTAATGGAGAAGTGTGATTATGATGAAGTCAGTGCTATTCGATAAAAAGAAAAAGAAAGCTTTTTTTTTTCAAACATGCTAACACTAGCGACATTAAGACTCTTCTGCATACATCTTTAATGTAAAGCAGGTCAAGGAGAAGCAAGGAATAAATTCAAGAGTATTCATCAGCACAGCTCTTCTTTTCTACTGAACTGGAATTATTAAAATCATTTCCCATCTTCAAGTATATCTGTTTTATAGTTTCTAAGTGCAGAAATCTTTAAAATCAATAGTTTCGGACGTGCAGGTAAGAATGGTATATTATTCAAAGGACTTCTCTTTCATGGGGGTAATCCATATAAATTGTTTTATACAAAGAAAATGATAATGAAGAAATCACTCCTGTTCTCGGGGATGGAGAATAGAAGCACGCAGGATCGAATGTACGAGTTTCTATGTGTAATGACATCGATCAAGTGCCTGTCTCCCCTTTACCTGATCTTCCCGTGAGGGGATAACAAACTCTTCTTATCTCTCTAGTCATGACAATGATTGGAACTTGGGTATAGAGCAGAAGGTAGTCTGAAATCGTCAAGAAAAATTATCTGGCCCCCACCCTGTGCTTGTTCGACTGCACGAATGCTACCAAACTGACCATCTACTAAACCAGTGAAGGACTTGAACACAGAATAACCAAACAGTAAAACCCAATGTTTTATTGCTTGAACCTCTTAGATATAGGTCGTCAATAAATATCTCACAAAGGATCAAATGAGTCCCACAGATGCCGCACAGTTGGGCAAGCTGATCTCACCCATCTTCTGCTGAAACCAGAGAGGGATATTTATAGGTCATGAAAAATGAAGCCTCCCCAGCCTGCCACCCCACCCCTTCCTTCCTCGTTCAGAGTTCAAAAACTCATTCCGGTTCTCCCACAGTCTCCACGCACAAAGCATTCCTCCTTTTCTCACCTTGCTTCTTCTGGGAAACTTTGCTCGCCACAAAGGAAAGAATGTAGGCAGGAGCTCTCCACGGAGGACAGTTGGGACCAACTGTTCCTTTCCCATCTTTACTGTCCTAGCCACCTGGCCGCCTAACCAAAAGTCTGCCCAAAACAGACGTATCTTATTAAGGGTGATGGAGTCTCAGTTTTATGAGTGATTGGTAGATCAGATGTGTTCCAAGTGCACAATTTTACAATACTCTGAAAACAACACACTGTGATCATGAGATGCTTCTAAGCCCATCGTATTTTAGTCTCCCATCACTGTGTATGTGTGTGCATGTACATGTGTGTGTGTTTTCTTTTTTCTTTCTTTTTTTTTTTTTTTTTTTTTTTGGCCAATTCCCCTTAGCTTCATTGCCAAGCCCTAGCTGATCACATAAAGGGATATAAGTAGAGCCTCCATGGAGAAAGTTCTCGTACATTCCATAACAGAGGATCACTTCTGAGTTTGGTTTTAAGTGTCCTATTTACTTAGAACTGAGCCTTGATTAAGGTAGCATCCTATGGAGTCTAGCCACAGTATTTCACTGACAAACCTCCGGTCTGCACCAGAAATACATAATCTCCCTCAGTTCCTCTGAGATGGTTTTTACACCCTGATTAGCCCATCTGGGAATCTCCCACCTTCGTATCATGTCTTCCTTGCTCCTCCGTTTGGGTCATTATTCTAAAACCCTGATCCTTCCTTCCTTTTCCCTCTCAATGACATCACACTGACAGCTCCTCGGTCTTCTTTCTCTTTTTTCTTCTTTCTTTCTATATTTGAAACCACAAGCTTTTCAGGGTTCCAAGTTTTAGTGATTCCACCTCAAAGATGCTCCAAGTTCTCTTGCAGAACTGAATCTCCATACAAATTTATGTCGTTTGTGATTGACAATTTAATTACAGTATTATGTCCCTTTTCTAATCAGTCTGGGGACAACTTGAAATCTACAGTGGCTTTAAGAAGATTTCCTTGAGAGCAATTAATTACTTGTTGACCCACCCTGCCCATTCTGAGATAAAGTTTATCTTGCTTGTGGGGCCCTGGACTGGCCAGACGCATCCCCACAATGGAAGAACACCAAACTGGAGCTTCAGCGGTTGCCAGTCATTCACATAGCAGGCACCCCTGCTGAATCCTTTCCCATTCAAGAGCAATAATCACATGGAATGATTTGCATGATAAAAAAGAACATTCTCATTAATTTTGCAGATTGAATCAAGGTGTGTGGGAAGGATGGAGATATAAATGTAAATGACCTTCACAACAGGCTAAGAAGAAACTCGCTAGAGCACTGAACCTAGTGATGTTTAATAGGGATACGGGTTAAGTTGTACATTAAAATGTGTTTCAAAAGTAAGGATACATAAAATAGAGTCTAAGTCACTGCAAGGTAAAAGTCATGTAAGAAACTTACTGAATCTGAGTTAGAATTGTTGTTCTTTTCTGAGCATGTGCCTTAGCGAATCTAAAGACGCCACCATTTGGTTGTATCCTTTGTTAAATTCTGGGAGATCAGTAACTGAATTACAACTCAAACCTGCTCAAAGGGAAAAAGCAACTTGGGAGCCCATGTGATTAAGAAGTCCTCAGACTTGCACTAGCTTGGGGCAAAGGTGGATTTGAGGACTCACAAGTTATCATCTGGAATGCTGGTCTCTCCTCTCGGTTGTCCTTTGCCTTTCTTGGCTTCATGCTGCTTTCTGCTGGCAAGCTTATTCCTGGCACGCCTCCCTGGGACTCAGAGCCCACCTCTGATGGGGTCCTGTGCCTCTTCCCAGACTAATCGCTGGGTCCAGGGAATGGGATCTTCTGTGGCACCGCACACAGGCCCACCTGATTAACATTTCCGCAAGATTATGAGGGGAATGGGGATGATCCTTCCCCAAAGGAAGAAGTGCTGGACGTATTGAAACCAGGAAAGAGCAGCAAGGAAGAACATTTCCTCCAGACTCCCAGGAGAGATGGTGATGATTCAAGGTGCAAGTCAGGAAGGATTTGGGAGAAGATGAAGTCATCCAAGTGGTTTATAGGGCTGACAGGATAGGAGGATTACGTGGAGCTTTCCAGATTCTGGGGTATGGATCAATAAGTAATCGGACAAAGGTAAATTTCCAAGAAGGACTTTTGTTTATTTATTTGCCTTTATAGAAAACAAATACAACTGATCGTAGCACATTGGAGTGGGGGAGATGAATCACAGAAGTCAGAGGGAGAAAATGAAAACTATAACCGCTAATAACATGTGGGGCAATTTCCTTTGTGCTTTATGCGAACAGCACACACGTGTACTAATCGAAATTACTCCACATCAACATTGCATTTTTGTGTAAAACATAGAAAATACTTGGGCACATGACTAAACTCATCTACAATTACAAAAGTTTTAAATGGCCAAGTAATAGCGCATTGAGTGGATGTACTCTAGTCAGTGATCTATGTCTGTTTTTCAAGCTTAAGTTTTCTGTTTTATTTTCATAGATAACATTCTGATAACATTTGGGGACCATATCTCTTGTCATTTCCCCAAGACTGAATTCTAGTGGAATTACTAAGTGGTGCAATATGAACATATAAAAATTCTTGGTCTCTGTTGTGATATTTCTACACAGAATATTACTCTTTTTACCAGCAACATGGTGAGATGATCTTTAGTACTGATGGTGAATATTTTTTTTGAATTAAATTATGAGGTTTAAGAAGCAAGCATTCTTGTTTCCTTACAGTACCTATCATTAAAATCACTTAATAAGCATGTATTAAATTTTAGAGAACAAGCCTATAACCCACAGCAAAATGTATGTTTTAAATTCTGAGCTACAAAGCCAAAGGAGAGAGTTTGTGTTAATGAAGGAAAGCTCTGCTCATTGTAGCATGGACAGCACTCACTGTTGTTGAGGATATAGGGAAATGACTATTCCATAAAACTGTAGTTTTCAACCTGGCAATATATATCAAAATTGAAGATGTGCGCCCTTTAACATAGAAATTCTATATTTGGAAATCTAGCCAAGAAGGTATTTGATCAAATGCACAAAATTATGCTTGATGATCATCAGTAAGGTTATAAAAGCATCAGAAATATTGAATCTAAGTACTCATACCCACCAGTATTAATTTAAAATAACCGTGGATATTTATTTAGTGGGTCCACTGCAGTCATTATGAAGGAGTATCTTGAGTCAGTATCGTCCATATTGAGTTCTTGTTCTACTTCAGCCCTAAACAGTAACAACTTTGTGCCCGTGAGCAAATAGCTTATCTGTGATTCATATCTGTAGAAGTTCTTTTCCATTAAGAAGCATTAAGCATCTAAGCATTAAGTCAGATTTTCCACTGGAAGAGCTTACCATGTCCTAGTTATTATAATTTTTATGATTTTTATTAAGTGGAAAAATATAGATTAAATTGTTGACATGAGCAAGTGATTAAGTAGCACAAATGAGGCATATATGTATGTGTGTGTCTGCATAGCGATCCAAAATGACGTTAACCAAAACATGCATTGTGATTTCCTCTTAGTCAGAGACCATTGGGTGATTTTTGCTTTCTTCATGTTTTTCTCTTTGGCTCAAATTTTCTGCAAGAGTATTGCTATCTATATGATCACACAGAGTTATGATACCATTTATTTTTTTAATCTGATTATGCAAGAACTTCTTTAGCAAGTCCTGTACTTTCTAGGTGACCTGCCCAAAGCCATGTAGCCCAGTAGTTCGAGAACAGAGTCTGCTAATCCCTAGCGTACGGGTCAGGTGACTGCTACCAGCTAAAATGATCAAGGGAAAAAGAAACCATCAATAAGATTAGACTAAAACAACTAGAAGATTCCAGACTGTAAAATCAAAAAGCTAGAAATTCTGCCATAATTGGCTATGTGACCTTGGGCAAGACTCATGATCTCTCAGGTACCACTCTCCGTTTGTAAAAACATTCTCTGAAAGCTCTTGTCGAGCTAAGTAAAGAAGTAAACTAAACTGAGGCAAGGGCATATTGTCAGAAATTGTGCATATTCAGGAATAGCAGAGGAATTGCAATTTAGAAAATGCATGTTATACCAAACCACAGATGAGTCTATTGAGGGTTTGGGGCTGGCTGTATTTATGGGCACGGAATGCAAAGGCAGGGAAGTCCAGCCAGAGTGCAAGCAGTATGTTCACTGGTTTGAGGATGGGGAGAGATTCTTGGTGGAGATGCATTGGTAGAGATAAGTCTGTCTTCGATAAGTTAGGCATTTATGGGAAATCGGTCTCTTAGCTCTTAGATGCATTCTTCTGAGGGTGCATGCATGAGATTTTCTATTTCATGTCCTCCAATTCCACTTTAGATTGAAACCCTTTTACATTCCTGTACCTGTAATATAAAGAATGAGACTTTTGACGTAGAGGAAACATACTTATTTAGTTAGTTACTAGTTTGTTTGTTCTAACAAAATCTTAAAATACATTGTTAGACTATTTATTCATAGTTGGGGTGAAGGAGTGTGGTGGCTGATTCTGCACTTAAAATCTGAAAAAAGCAAATTTGGTAAAAAAAAAAAAACACTAAAGGGAACGTGTCTTTAAAATTATATAAAATCCATGACCTTGATAGTTTATCTATGCTCAAAAAAATTTCTTAAAGTTTTGGATAAGGGGTGGTGGAAGGGGAGGACGGCGGGGGTGGGGGTGACTGGGTGGCGGGCACTGAGGTGGGCACTTGACGGGACGAGCACTGGGTGTTATTCTGTATGTTGGCAAATTGAACACCAATAAAAAATAAATTTATTATTTAAAAAAAGTTTTGGATAAATGTTTGATTAGGTATTTATCAGAGAATATGGGAATTCATATTCACAACTGTGAATTCATTGCCACAACTGTTGAGTTTGAATCATGAGAGGCAGTCATGATCCCTCTGCACCACTGTCAGAAGCCAGGATAAACATGGATAGAATATGTGCAAACACCAGCTGTCCGTCTTGTGCTCTGTAATTTCTAGATGAATCTTGATTTCTTAATAAAGTTCATGAAGTTTCCAAATATATACTAAGCCCAAAATGATCACAGGCCAAAACCCAGGTATTTTTCTAACATGTTTTCCTTTTCATTTTACTATGAAAATACTAGAAGGAATACCTCCCTTGAAAGCCTACATTGTACCAGGCAGTGTATCTGGGAGTTACCTGCATTATCTCATTTAATCTCCACATTTGAGCATTAGGATGGTATTATTCCCATTTACTCAAAGGACCAAATCAAGGCCTGGAGGTTAAATAAAGGTACACGTTGAGGGGAGGGGGTTGGATGTGGTGGATCTGAATCTGGCCACAGCTTATTCTGAGGAGCAACACATTGTCCCCAGCCCCAAACATGCTGGGCTGTGGATGCTTAATGAGGATCACGGTGGCTTCGGTGGAATTACTCATCTGACTTAATGAGTCTGCTCAACACCAGAAGGCATTCTGTAGAGTATGTTTCTTTGACCCAGATTTGACTTCCTTTTAGCCTTTTTAACATTGACTTCCTTTTTAACTAAAGGAAGCAGCACATTATCAACTCATGTAACATAGGATATTTTCAGAATGTGTAATAATTTGTTCTGCCCAAAGAAAACCTGTACTTTGTCTTTTCCTGAAAGATAATCATCAAAGTATTCCCCTTGAACCTTTTTTCCCCCTCTAGATTATAGAGGATGTGCAAAGACGGGGAAGGAGCACTCCCACCAGAAGTTATGATGACAGATGAGCCAGCTTAATTGTGACAGGCAGTGTTTGGTCCTATTCCTGATTCTTCTGTGAAAATGGAGCCAATCATTCAATCAGCTGGGAGGCTGGTCCGTAGGGTGTGCCCCTGTGTGTGATGTGTATAGGAGGGGGCCTTCCGTAATTGCATGAGGCAGACAATTCATCTGGAAGCTCAAGAAAATGAGGGGGGTGGGTGGGAAATGATCTCAAAATGTCCATCTGGGTTTTGAAAAGTAGAGATTTGAAGTTGTGGCAGGCTGCTTTGTAATTAAATCAGTCGCCGGGTTGGTTTTCATAGCAGTCCAATTCCAGATGTGATCATAGCACAATGAACCGTGCCTTTATAGACGTTACATTTCCCGGGATCAAAACATCTGCCAGGATTTTCCTCCCAATTTCAAGAGTTTAAATACCACATTATTTTGAATAGTGCTTTTCTCTACTGGTGTTTTTGTATCAGGGAAAACAGTTGGAGGGCATGGCGTGGAATAACAGATAAAGGGAAACCTCCCTCCTCTTTTTATAAAAACAGAATTCACTCTACTCACATCCTGCTGTCCAGCCTTGATTCACATGGGCCAATTTCTCTTCTGGCTACTAAGATAAACATAGTGTTTCCTGAATAAAGGTGATCATATTTTCTTCTCTGTGATATACCAATCTTGACGGGTTAGGATAGACTTGTTCTCTAGATACACGATCCATTATATAGAGAGGGCAGCTCACTCTTCTGTGATTTGAACCTGGTCTCTAATTTATTTCTATTTTGAACTGAATTTAAAAGCCGATTACCCATCAGAAGAAGAGACTGGCATAATCAAGTTAGACAAGGCAGGCTCCTTGGAGTCCTTCTCAGGTAGCTTTTCTAATAGACTGAAACTAATGCTGGGACTCTACCTGTCACTAGAAACAGTGTGTGATTCCCATGCAACTGTATGGGTTGGTGTGAAATGCTCTCTGAGACCCTCAGACAGTGCGGATTCATCTCAGTTCTGAAGCACTGGACGATTGCGGAGACTTTCTCGTGTACTAAAAATTACATGCAGGCTGAATCAACAGTGATTCAATGGTGGTGGATACAATGAAAATAAATTATGTAAATGAACTGTGAGA
The DNA here is from genome assembly GCF_003254725.2 of Canis lupus dingo. Classification (NCBI taxonomy): domain Eukaryota; kingdom Metazoa; phylum Chordata; class Mammalia; order Carnivora; family Canidae; genus Canis; species Canis lupus. Next base: position 2,692,110 of record NC_064258.1, on the reverse strand, counting down.
GTCATTAGAACTGGAAAAGTTGATGAGCTAATCACCATTCACCGATGACGGTGAAATTTTTTTAAATTTAAAAATTAGATTTTAAGACAGGAAATAAGTTGAGAAGCATTAGAAATAATTTGTAATGGAGGCGAAAAGTCCTCTCCATGGCATTCATCCTCTCTCCTATGCAAAAGGGATGAAGATCTCTAAACCCTCTGGAGAGATTCTAGGACCCTGACAACCTAAAGTTTGCATAACAGAGAGGTACATAAATCTGGTCTGAACTAAGGGATGAATTAGAAGTCAAAACAGAAATGGTCTTATCTGACCGATAATTCATACTTTGAGGGGCTCCTGGGAGGCTCAGTTAGTTGAGCGACTCTTGATCTCAGCTCAGGTCACAATCTCCGGGTTGAGATTGAGCCCCTCAGTGTGTTGGGCTCCACTGTCAGAGGGGAGTCTACTTGAGATTCTCTCTTGCCCTCTACCCCTTCCCCTCTAAAAAATAAAAATAAAAATAAAAAATAATTAAAATTTTGAAGACAATCTAAAAATAAAATTCAGACTATTAGTATCAATAAAGAAAACTTTTAAAAGGACTGATAGCATAGTATCAATGTAAACATTTCATTTTCTCTTACTATTTTAAACCTGAGTGTGTCCATCTGTGTTCACTGAAAAGGCCTGAAACCACTGGCAGCAATACACATCACCCAAGCCCAGGGGATGGACTCTCAGTACAACACAGAGGCTAATGATGTCCCTTCAAAGGGACCTAGAAGCCAGCTTAAAGAGCTCCTGCAGACAAAAAGATGATACAATTTCAACCTCAAAAAATAGAATGGCAAAAAAAAAAAAAAAAAAAACAAGAATGGCTACAGCCGATTGAAGCAGGTCACATATGCAACCCCTAGTAAAACTGGCCATTCCGGTCATCAGCAAATGGTAAACCTTAGTGTGGATTTGATGGGAAATGGGGGTGGTGGGGTCAGGGTGACACTCCCTGAGCTATCTTAGCCTCACCGATGTGTCACTCAGACTTCATGTTGTGCCATGATTATGCAGTGTCAGGTAGAGAGGACCACTTCTGAGGGAGCTGGGAGGATTTAAAGTGCAGTTTGCAGGAAATACAGGGCCTAGAGAATCAAGCTAATCCACCAGAAGCGATCAGGCAAGTGTCAAATGGCAGAGACTTGAACCACATTAATTGTTGCAGTTCCTTCAATAAGTCAAAGAAAAAAGACAAAAAAGCTAAGGATAGAGTGCTGTTATTGCTTTGAAGAAATAAATGAGGGGGGTGCCTGGGTGGCTCAGTCAGTTAAGGGTTGGAGTCCTGGTTCCCACTCAGGTCATGATCTCAGGGTGGTGAGATCGAGCCCCTTGTCGGGCTGTGCATTCACCTCAGAGTCTGCTTAAGATTTTCTCCCTCTGCCCCTCCCCCTGCTCTCATTCTCTCATTGTCTCTCTCTCCCTCAAATAAATAAATAAATAAAATAATAATAATAAATAAATAAATAAATAAATAAATAAATAAATAAATAAAAGATTTTTTCAAAAATAAACAAATGATATTAAAAACCAGATATAATGCTTGGGACATTTGGGGATCCTGATTCAAGCAAACCATAAACATACATTTCTAGGGCAGCCCGGGTGGCTCAGCGGTTTAGCTCCACCTTCAGCCCAGGGCGTGATCCTGGAGACCTGGGATTGAGTCCCAGTTAGGGCTCCCTGCATGGAGCCTGCTTGTCCCTCTGCCTGTGTCTCTGCCTCTCTCTCTCTCTCTGTCTCCCATGAATAAATAAATAAAATCTTTTTTATTTTTTTTTTTATTTTTTATTTATGATAGGCACACAGTGAGAGAGAGAGAGAGGCAGAGACACAGGCAGAGGGAGAAGCAGGCTCCATGCACCAGGAGCCCGACGGGGGATTCGATCCCGGGTCTCCAGGATCGCGCCCTGGGCCAAAGGCAGGCGCTAAACTGCTGCGCCACCCAGGGATCCCAATAAAATCTTTTTTAAAAGGAACATACATTTCTAGATGACAGGGGAAATTTGAATATGGACTAGGTGTCAGGTGATCATAAGAATCATTTACTAATTTTAGTGGGAGCAATAATGTGTTGCATGATAGAAGAGAAGAAATAGTGTAAACTGAAGTATTTGTGGGTAAACTACTTGATATTTGGAATTTGATCGAAAGCATCTCAGCCAAAGGAAGGAGGGGCATAGGGAACAGATAGAAATAAACAAAACAAAAACAGCGAAGTAATAGTTTTGAGGCTTAGCGATAGATCTACGTGGACTCTATTTTCCACTTTTGGTATGCTTAGAAATTTTCATATTAAGTTAAAAATAAATGAAAGCATTGTTGAGGCACACGCAAAAAAGCCAGGTAATAGACCGTGAGACATGAGCTCCATCTGCAATGATCTATTCAATTATAAGTGTTCCTCAAAATCTTTATATGAAAGAGAGGATTGTGAGCTCTAAATGGTGCCTATACAGGTATTGGATGGAATAAAGAAAAAAAAGGTTGCTGAGTTGTGACCTTAGGCAGAAAACCTAACTCTGCTGGCAGCTTAGATTCATCTGAGTAATGAGAATTGCTGGGGAGACTCCCTAAGCTGTATCTCCATAGGTGAGTTGGACATGAGGTAAATTTGGAGAAAAAATACAGAGAGATCTATTCGTTGGTGATTTGTCACATTCCACATATTTTTGCTGTATTTTGCTTTTGCTTTTAAAAGGCCATCAGCATTAATATAATAGCAGACAATAAATAGCATTACAGTTAAAGTCGGGACCAGCTTCATGGTGATAAATATGTGCAGCCACAGGGCCTTTGCTTGGAAGGGCCCCACAGTCAGTTCAATGATTTGCTGCCACCATCTTGAAATTCTTGTACATTTGAACAGAGAGCCTCAAATTTTCATTTTGCACTGGGCCCTCCAGATTAGGCAGCCAGTTCTGGGTAAAGTGTATATGGTGGGAGAGAATAGATTTTGTAGGCTTGATTGTTTAGAATCCACTCACCTGAAGGAGTCACTTCTGTAATACCTTTGGTTTTTCAACTTCCCAACTCCTTTGGGGACAGCTTAGCAAACACAGCCTCCAGCACTGTATTATTACTCAGGGCACTATTAACTCCACGAACATGACACTCAAAGGCAAAGTCCAATTTTAAAATTTGATTATCGGATCAAGAATTTGTTCTGAAATATGGTTTTCACATAGAGGTGAGCTTGTAGTTCTAAAACAGTGAGCTTTAAAAAAAACCCTGTCTATACATAGTTTTTCTGGCAGTCTTTGTAATGCAAATGAATACCTTTTCTGAGGGTAGCTTTTTTTTTCCTGTTATAAAAGCATATTTTTACTAAGGGAGTGCTAGCAAAGCATGCAGAGTTACTATTTGGTATGCTCCTGTTTTAATAGCAATGTGATATATGAATAATAGCAATCTTTCAACGATCTCAGCTTTGGAAGTCTTTAGTGAAGTCACCCAAAAAGACACTTGGCTCCATGTGGTCTGTATTCTTGGGTACAGAAGATTAGGATGGCTGATGTTTCATCACAGTGCCAAAGTTCATCATGGTCTAAGAACACTGACGAAAGATTGAGACGTGGGTAAGCTAATCACCATTAAAAACAGATTTTAAAAGTAATCCTTAAGGTCAACTTTTAAGAAGAAACTGTTTTTGAATAATTCCTCATTCTTCCAATATTGATGAGATGCCTCTAGAAAGGAATACTTTCCATAAGAAATTAGTCTTATAACTGTTGGCAGAAAGTTGTTTTTTTAGGAATTAACCTTTTACGGTAACTCCATCTGGTCACTAGTTTTTATTACTCCAAAGACAGGAATTTTCCATTAGATTTCTAGGTGGGTTTTCATGTGATCTTTGGTAAAGAAAGGAACTAAATCAGAGCCTCTCAAATTGATACCACTTTCTACCTTTTTCTCTCATAAGCATATTTATGTTTATCATTGTTCTCTCCCTCTCCCTTTCTCTTTTTCTCCAAATAATATTTATCATGGCTAGTTACATAAAGATTTATATCTCCTTTTATAGATGTACCACAATCCATGTGGCCATCCCTCACATGATTAATTATACTGTTTCTAAAAGTTTACTGCTGCTGCATTATACATCCTTTAAAGGTTTTTCCACATTTGTTTTCTTATTTGAATATAAATTCCTAGAGCTATACTGCTGGGTTATAAGGTAATACATTTAACATTTTAGAACACACCCCCAAAATTGTGCTGATATATACTTCTGCCAAAAGTGATTTTAGAACTGTTTTCCCTGACCATTGACAATGCTGCATATATTGATTTTTTTTCAATTCCAATATTATCAGCAAAAAAAAAAATTATTTTAATTTGCATTTCTTAATTTGCATTTCTTTTTTCAACTTTATGAAGGTATAACTGACAAAATTCTAAGATATTCAAAGTATGTGAGATTTTTGACATGCAAATATATTTTGTGAAATAAATTCATTGAATTAATTAACACATCCATCACCTCACATATTTAACTTTGTTTGTGGTAAAAAAAAATAAGTTCTACTTTCTTAACGAGATTCGATTATATAATACAGTGTTATCAACTACAGACACCATGTTATACAGTAGATCCTCAGATGTTATTCACCTTACAAGTGGAAGTTTGCACACTTTTACCAACTTCTTCCTAATTCCCCCACCTCCTCAGTCTTGCAAATCACTTTTCCAATCCCTCTTTTTATGAGTTCAACTATTTTTAATCCCACAGATAAATGATATCATGCAATATTCGTCCTTCACTGGCTTATGTCGCTTAACATAATGTCCTCCACTTTCATCCATGCTATTGCAAATAGCAGATGTACTTTTTTAAGGCTAATATTCCATTGTGTATATATATTACGTTTTTCATTATCTACTTATCTGCCAATGAACATTTAAGGTGTTTCCAATCCATTTGTTTATTTAGATTTATATTTATTCCAATATGGGAATACAGATGTCTGTTGGAGATAATGATTTTGTTTTCTGTGGATATACACCAAGGATTGGGTTCACTGGATCATATGGTAGTTCTAATTTTAAATTCTTGAGAAACCTCCATACTGTTTTGCATAGCGACTGTCCTAGTTTTCATTTCCATCAACAATTACAAGGGACTTCTTCTCTCCAGATCTTTGCTAGGTTTTGTTATCTCTTGTTTTTTTATCACAGGCATTCTGGTAGATATGAAGTGATACCTCATTAAGGTTTTGATTTGCTTTTTCCTGATGATTAATGACATTGAGCACCTTTCATGTAGTTATTGACCATATATTTGTGTTCTTTGTAAAAATGTTTATTCACATCCTTTGCCCCTTTTTAAATTGGGTTGTTTCTTTTTTTTTGTTATTGATTTGTATGAGTTCCTTGTATATTTTGGGTATTACCTTTTATCAAATATGTGATTTGCAACTTTTTCCCCAGCTCCATAGCTTGCCTTTTCATTTGTTGATTGTTTCTTTTGCTGTGCAGAATCTTTTCAATTTGATGTACTTCCACCTGTTTATTTTTGCTTTTGGTGCCTTTCCTTTTGGTGTCAAATCAAAAAAGTGATTGCCAAGACCAATGTCAAGGGTCAAGGAGCTAAACTTTTCTATTTTCCTCTATGAATTTTATGGTTTCATGTCTTATGATCAAGTTTTAAATCCATTTTGAGTTACATAAGATATGGGTCCAATTTCATTCTTCTACTTATGGCTATCCAGTTTTCCCAACACCATTTGTGAAGAGACTATCCTTTCCCCTATTGTATATTCTTGACTCCTTTGTTGTAAATTAATTGGGCTCTACTCTGTTGCATTGATATATGTGTCTGTTCTAGGCAAATACTCTACTGCTTTTATTAGTATAGGTTTTTGTATATAGTTTCAAATCAGGAAGTATGATACCTTCAACTTTGTTCTTTTTTCCAAAATTATCTTGACTATTCATGGTCTTTTGTTGTTCTATATGAAATTTAGGATTTTTCCCCCTATTTTTGTAAAAAATGCCATGGAATCTCAATAGGGATTGTACTGAATCTGTAGATAAGTTACTTTGGGTATATGAACATTTTAACATCTTAATGCTTCCAGTCCATGAACACAAATATATGTCCATTTATTTGTGTTTTTTTCAACTTATTTTATCACTGTCTTACAGTTTCCATTGTATATATCTTTTACTCTCTTAGTTAAATAATCTGCATTTCTTTTATGAGATTATCAGCCATAGTTGTATATTTACTTTTGTGGGAATCATCTGCTTGCATCATTGCTCTTTTTTCCATCATCTGCCTTTTTCCTGCTGGTTGTAGAAACTCTTTCTGTATAAGCCATACTAATTAGTTGTTATGTGTTGCCATCATGCTGGCCCAGCCTGTCAGTTTTCTTTCAACTTTTCCTGTATTATCCTTCCCTATACAGAAGTTTTAATGGCAGTGTCATTAAATCTTTTACATTTTTCCTTTGGGATTTTGAGTTAATTTTCTTAAAAAGTTGCTTATCCCAATCTATTTTTAAAAGCCTGTATTTTTTTCTAATACCTTAATAACTATATTCTTAAACTTAGATCTTTGCAACAACTGATAGGTGTATTTGTACATTATAAGAAATTTGACCCTAATTTGGGTTTTTTCCAAATTTTTATCATTTTTCCCAAATCAACAGAATTTTTAGTCATTCTTCTTACGAATTTTAAGTACAACCCATATGTTATCAGAAGTAACTGGATTTCACATTAACCCCTTACCAGTTTTTCTTTTAGAAGAGTCATTTTCTAGGTAGGTAGACAATGTCTATGGATAGGGATATGTTTGGTACTTAAACTCTGCAGAGCTATTATGCATAGTCAATTCTTTCATCTTATATTTAATTTATTAATCACTTTCAAGGTAGCATACTCTATGTTGATAAGATACACAGGTGAACAAGCCATGTCTTAAATCTAAATGAAATAGGAAGGAATTGTTCTAGCCAGTTACATTTATTGGGTATCAGTTATATTCTAGGTACTGTTTTTTTGTTTGTTTGTTCTTTTGAAAAAATTTCCTTATTTAATTACCACAACAAACCTGTTAGTTAGCTATTGTTCTCTCCTATTTTATTGATAATGAACCTAAGGTTCAAAGGAGTCATTAACCTGCTCAACACTATATGGTTGTCAGAGATAGAGCCAGAATGGAAACATACATCTTATTTAAAATCTACTTCCTGGGCAGCCCAGGTGGCTCAGCGGTTTAGCGCCGCCTTCAGCCCAGGGTGTGATCCTGGAGACCTGGGATCGAGTCCCACGTCAGGCTCCCCGCATGGGGCCTGCTTCTCCCTCTACCTGTGTCTCTGCCTCTCTCTCTCTCTGTGTGTGTGTGTGTATCTCTCATGAATAAATAAATAAAATCTTTAAAAAAAATAAAAATAAAAAAAAAAATAAAATCTACTTCCTTACACTAACCTATGCTCCCAATTAATTACGTTGCAAGTCCAGTTGTAATAAATCTCTTCAATGTGATGCAAAGTGTTGTGAAAGACATTTTAAGTGAAGGGAGGCAAAATGTTGTATTTTGAAGAGGGCTATCAGATGTTGTTTGCAGACTGTCATGTCCTGTGGAGTCTTTGCAGCCTATTGTCATGATCTCATATTGTTTTCAGGAATCTGTTTCCTCTCTTCATGAGAACTACTTGAGCAGTTCATGGAGGTAATAGTTTAACTGCTGCTGGTTTACACAGGCCTGTTATTTAGGTTTACAGAGCATTAGCTTCCACATAAGAACTAAATGAAAATGTAAAATGGATTCTGGATTCATCTCTGGATTAGCAAAAGAACTTCAAAGTTCCAGAATATTCAAATAAGTCTGTTAGACATGAAGGAAGGAAGATGGTTATCTAAATAGTCAGGTAGCTGTGTCATGAAAGTAAGTTTGTAAGCCCTCTGGTTGAATAACCTCAGAGTCCACTTATGTATTAACTTTGAGACCAGGGGAAGCATCTGTCACACAATTTTTTGTTTTGATATTTGTGAATGTGTATAAGAAAGAGAACATTAGAGACCTATGTCCCACATGCTGCAAATTGCCAAGTGACTCATAATTCTGTCAACTGTTTTGGAGTGGCCCATCACCAGTCCCTTGTCCAAATATTTCTTTACTCTTACTTCCAGTCTTGATTTACTGCTTGCCTGACTTTTCCAGACAAGTGACTGCATTCTTCCTTACTTTCCTTTCTTTTTCTTTTCTTTTTCCTCCATTTTAAAGAGTACTTATTTCTGAATAAGACATTTCCTTAAATTAACCAAAGAAACGAATTTGTAGGCAGAAGGAAATTTACATTCAGATGTTGTTTAGTTTCAAAGACTGAAGGCTTCACTGCCTTCTCTGTAGCAACTCCATGTCATTTCAGTCCTACTTGGCTTCTCATGGCTTGTCCTAAGAAGGCTCATTTGAATCCCGAGACATTCCATTTGTACCTTAATTTTGATCTCTCTCAATATAAATAGAACGGAAAACCAGAGCATGAATTAGCACAGAATAATAGTGCATATGGCCCTTCTTCTTTCAACATTGCAAGATTTAAATTTTCTGTTCTTATTTTTCTCTTTTTGTATTTTCTTCATGGTTTCTGTATTTTCTTCAGTTCCTTTAAACCTTCAGATAAAAATCTGAGCCTGGATTTTAATAATTATACCCAACACACCAAAGACTGAATTCAGTCACATAAATACTGTAAACGATCAAAAGCCAACTTACTAACATGTGGTAAATTAGAAATGAAAGGTGGCAGGTGGCATAGATGTAAAAGGCTCATTGCCTTCAAGCTTCCTATTTGGAGGGCATATTTAATAATTTTAAGAAAGTTTTATTTAAGAAAAAACACCTGGAATTCTGGAAAGATAGATTAGCTTAAAACAACTAGGAAGGAGGAAATTGTCACTAAAAGAAATGGAAAGTTTATATACATATCTCTCCTAGTTTCTTAGCATGGAACAAAGTAAAATTGAAAAGTGAGTTAAACCTAGATGAGGAACAAAATTCTCTATGAGACTTCAGGACACATAGTCGTTCAGGTTCATCAATCTGATTACACAACTGGTTACAAAGGCAAAATATAGTTGTAATGAAGAAATTTAATTCTTTTAACATCAGCTGCAAGTCTGTTTCTTTGGGAAATTGGGACATCTGATAACTATTTTACTCCTCTTAGTACAAATTAATCTTCTAGAAACGTATTGATAGTGTTCCTCTCTCTCCTTTAGTTCCAGGAAGCACATAAGACTCCACACGCTAGGCAGTGAGGGACATTCCAACTGATTTCCTTACCTTAAGCTCTAGCTTGGGCTCTGATGCCCAGAATTATCAAGGAAGAGCCAAGTATCCTGTCGAAGGCCAGTTCAGCTTTGGGATGAAGTTGGGATCAGAGAGAAGAGAAGTAGCAAGTCTCTGAACTTGGTTTTCATCAGCTTAATAAATATTTTACTTCTAACAGCCACAGGCATTTGCTTTAGGTTACTGCGAAGGAACGCTGTTCTTTCTCTTTAGATTTTCTTGCATTAAGACAGTCTTCTTAGCTCCCAAAGAGTTCCACTTATCAAGGTAATAAGGTACTTTTATTACCTTATTCACTGCATTTTCCAGATAATAAACTATTCATAAAACCTTGAAGAAAAAGTAAAAAAAAAAAAATTAGGTTTACATCCATTTACTATTCCTAAGGACAGTCCAGTATTACTTCCCACATGTAAACCTTTTAATTAGTAGGTTTTGTCTTTGATCCCTGATTAAGTCTTGGATGTTACTAATAGACATGAAATTATTTTTGGAAAATAAATTATGTTCAATGTAAATATAATAATCCATTTAAAATTCCCTTAGTTCCTGTAGCCTGTTTATCTAGACTAGTCAAAGTATTCTGAATCCCATAAGACAGTTTCTCTCGTACAGCATTTTTTTAATATGAGAGAAACTTTAGACATTCCAAGTAAAATAAAATTTATTCTAAAGCAAAATAAAAAAGAATTACTGACAGCCCAGTGCTCTTTAAATGAGTACGTACAGCCTACCATTGAGAAAGAAATGTTAAATTTACTTTCTACCGAATCCGTTTGTTAGCTGTAAAAGTGCCCGTTATCCATTTAAATTTATTTCCAGACCTGAGATAGCACAACAAGCCAGATTGTCATATCAGACTCAAAGAAGCAGAGATCTTATTGAGTATCAAACTTTACTAATAACTTGCATGACACAAGTGAAGACAGAGGCAATGCATGGAAATGTCTGCAATGACTAGTCAGCCCCCAGGGTCCTTCCATGCAACGTTAGGATGTGATCTCGTCCAGATTTAATGCTTGAGATCCGTAAGTGATACATGCAGTTATCAAATGACTCCCTCTGATATATGGATAATTATATAGCTGACCTAACAATTTCCAATGGGTCATATCCCAGAAACCCATAAGTTCCTCATTTGTTTGCTAAAACAACCTAGGCAGACTGGATATAGACAGCTAGAAAGATTCCACAGGAAGGACTCTCATTATCTCTTTGCTACTAAATACCATTAGGAGGTCTGACTAGCATGTTTACAAGGAGTCTTTGTTGGGTATTGATTTCTTTTTTCTCTCTCAGCTCTTCTTGGGCATCCCCAAGGGAGAGGGGTAACAAACTGAGCTACAAAGGCTTTCCTTCCCATGACTCATCTCTGTAGCAAATATTATTATATTGTGTGCTTTTAGGTATATGGTGCTCTCCATATAATGATTTATCATTTGCAACTGACACCACACATGCTCAAATCTTCAGAATCACTATATAACACTTTTGTCACTATTGACAGCAACAAAATTTGAGCTTCACTAAGGAAAAAAAAAGTAAGCAGAACTTCCAAAGAATTTTTCCAGTCTTTGTGACTGGTTACTATTATCATCTGAGGAATTAAGATGCCTTTTCTCCTTAAATTTTAGTCTTGGAATTATTGCCAGGTCTTCCTACTAATCTCAGAATCTTCTCTCTATGGTCAATCTTCAACATTCTCACATACTCTCAGCCAATTAGAGTATAAGAAGAGACGTCGTTCAAACAAAAAAAATGATTGGAAATAAAATATATACATGTTGGAAATTTATACATTTGGACCAGAATTATAGAATCTGGTTTGAATAAATTAACAAATTGTTTTGGCTTATTTTTATAGCTCTTCCTGTTTTGTGTCAAACTATCTACGTAATGTTCCTATCCCTTTGGTTCTTAGGATGACAGAGTCCTCAGAGGCTAAATCTCCAGGCAAACCTCTGTGTTGAAATCAAATCACCTGACCTGGGTAGTTCTGGTCTATCAGTCTATTAAGTCAAAAAATTGTTACTGGACCCCTATTCTGTGGAGGGTATTATCCTGGGTGCTGGGGATGCAGTAGGAAACAGCCTACCCAGTCATGGTTACTGCCCTTATGGTTCTGACCGTTTCATAAAGATGTAGAGAAGAATCAAGGAAACAAATGTAACCAATTACAAATTGTAATAAGCCAAAGGATCCTTGAATTGGGCTTTTTATTAAGTTATATTTTCATGAGGTTATTCAACAAAGATAACTAACAAACAAAAGAAGATTGCCTTATGGATGCCAACTCCTGGCATTATGCTATATGGCTTAGACTCTTTACTAGATTCAACAATGAAATTAATCATCCAACATCATAGAAAAATCCATAAACTTCAAGCTGCTCTGAAAATACTGACATAAGAATGTTAATACTTTGCTTATAAAGTTATCTGAAATGATAGATAATGACAAATGTCTTGTCTCCTAAAATGCACACTGGAAACTTCCTGAATTCATACTGAGTGACTTTTTTTTTTCCTTTGAATGATTTAAATTTTAGAGAGTAGGTTCAAATCAAAGATTTTCTATTCAAGGCATGAGAAGCCCTATCACCTTTCTCTTTCCTGCTTTCTTGTTTCCGACTGCAGGCACATGGAGGTTCCTGTTCTTGGAGTCTGAGTTATATGCAAAAATGCCATTCAGTTTCTGTTCTGAATATAGTGAGGTTTTAGAAGTTTCCTTCAAAACAGAAACTGTATGAAACGATAAAGGACAGTTCTGTCTTCTGGTCCCCAAATTGCCTCTTTTGGGGCATCGACTGTCACCATTGTAAGTCCTTCTCATTCCTTCATCTGACTACTGGGTTTCAAGTCCCAACCTATAGAAGAACCATGTTAGGTAGTCAGGAGATGATTATTCAAGATCTTGTACATATGGGGATTATAACCTTATAGGGGAGATATAAATAATCACAGCAGCATGGAACTGTATCTTACCAGACATTGGGTTCTAAAATCAGAGAAGAAGGCAAAAATTATATATTCAAAATAACGCTTAAAAAAATTTAGTTCACCTACAAAATATAGAATATATGGTCATGTTTATAGATCAGAATAGAAACAATCTAATGATCCGAATACAGTCAGATTTTCCTTTAGGACTAGAACAGGGCACAGATTCTTCAACTGAACAGCAAATAAAATGAATGGCTTATGGTATGGGCCACGTTGTATGAAAGCACACATATCAGACAGCCTTGGCACAGCTTTATGCTCATACTGAGAGACATGGAGAAACTGTGGAACAGTGAGGCAAACACAGATGTGAGACTTCATCCCAGACTCACTAATACTGGGGGCACGTATGCACTGAGTGTATGCAGAGCAGAATCGCCCACTTTACTTAAATCTCTGTGTCTCTCTGTCTCTCTCTCCTCTGTCTCTCTCTTACAAACACACACCATTCTAGTCAACAGGAATAACACAAGCAAAGCTTCAGAAAGTGTACATCAATGTACATCATGTGACAACAACGAAGCAAAAATTATCAGCAATAGTAGCAGAAAATAGTAACAGTACAGTAGTATGGCTAGAAACCCATTGTAGAATATAATGAGTATTAGGCAAAAGAGTTTGAGCTATATTTTAGTAAGTTCTATAAAGCCACTGAAGACTTTTGAGATGGAGAGTAACTATGACCTTGCTGGAAGGCAAATAGGATGAGTTCAGTTATAAACCTACTAAATCTGAGCTGTTCTGGGAACAGTCAGACACAGTTGGACACGCACATCTGAGAAGGAAGTCTTAACTTGGATATATGGCCTAATGAGCCATTCCCAGAAATATCTTTTTTATTGTTGGTTCCAGACAATAATATACACTTAGTAAATAATTACTAAATTAACAGTAGCTGATTATATTGAATTGAATTGACTATATTAATTATATTGATGATGAATATAGAGCTATTTAAACAAAGGAAGAAAGGAAGAGAGGAAGGGAGGAAGGTAAGGTCAATTTTTTTTTTCTAGCTACTTTGTCTCTTGAAATTTTCTAGTCTGAACATTTCCACTAAAGATCTGTTGTGTTGAGGGACAGTTATTTGGAGAAATGAGGCTAAATTCTGGGCACCCTCCACCACCCCAACAGTATTCTTTCAAAGCTGCCAAGAGTAAAGAGCAGCATCTAAGCAGCCAATGATGAAGAAAACAAGTGAGAAGAAATGATCACACCCAAGGGCTGCCGCTGTGATCAGTCGGTTTGCGAACCAGAAGAACAGAGCGTCTTACTGAACAACTAGAGCCATGAAATGCAGGCTGTTTGGGGATGAAAGCAATGGTGTTGGGAGAAACGACAAGAAGAAGAGCGTGCAGTAATCTGCGCGTTTCTCTCTCTTCTCTGAGACTGACATGGCACTAGAGATCAGAAGAGCATCCTAGCAGGCTTGCATTCTGACAGTGGAGAAGAGAGGCAGCTGGAAGGAGACACGATAGAGCAGCTCTCCTGTCCGGAGAGGCAAAGGGCCATGAAAGGCATCAGTAACTTCTGAGGTTAGCCTTGTGTTTCTCTAAAGACATCACATATGGCAGATTCTACAGAATGGAAAGGGGGTCAGAAAGTCATTTGCTGAAAGGGCAAGCCAAGCCCTTCCTGCTTCAGTAGTTTCCTGGGGCACAACTGTATGGAGACAGCTGAACACTTCACACTTCACTATCACTGCCCAGTGGAACAGCCGTGTGGGGGCTCAGGCTAGTTCAGGAGAATATTCTTGCTTGAAGGGCTATGAGCACCAAGTCCTCAGCATCTGCCCCAGAGGGTCTTAGCAAGTGTGCGTCCTCCCTGCTTCCTGTCCAGCAGCCTGGGCTCATCCACGGGTCCATGGCATTCCAGCTTCTGGGATCAATCCAGTGCTTAGTCAAAAAGGAAGGATCCCGATGGGATTCCTTCCTCCTCCTCCTTCAGATGATTCATGTATTTTTAAAAAATAGAAAATACAGGTAAACCAAAAGAAAACTCAACTCTAGTTTTATTACCCAGAGACTTAAGCACAGTTAACATTTTGGTTTATATCCATATTCACTTTAAATTCAGTTTGTTTATTCAGAAAGAATTTTTCCAAGCTTTATTGAGGTATAATCGACAAAGAAATGTATATTATTAGGGTGTACAACTTGATGATTAATAATATATACACTGTGAAATAATTGCCACAACCTTATTAACATATCCACCACCTCACAGAATTAATTAATTCTGTGATTAATTAATTAATTTATTTATTAATTTCTTTTTCTTTCTTTTCCTCCCACCCTCCTTCCTTCCTTCCTTTCCAGACCTGCCTTCTTTCTATGACCTTCCCTTACATTTCGACTCCTTCAAAAACCGTTCTCAACTTTTCCCTCGTTCTGAACGCTCTACCTTGTTTATCCCAGAAGCAGATCCCTGTCTTGCTACAGGTCATTTTCATACATGCTTGGATGCCTGACCCTGCACCACAGCTCTCAGCTGCCAGACCCCAGTGGTGTAGGGCAACTACGTCCCTGTGGACTGGCTCTTCCAAGCCTGCCAGTGCCCCACTGGCTCTTTTGTTTGGTCACCCCATCACTCCTGCTGAAAGTCCCCAGCACTTCTGATTACATATCTAATTTTGCTTTCAAATCCTATACATAAGAGTACATGCCACACATCTAATTTTACTCTCTTAGGCATTTCAAATCCTTCCTACTCTTACTTTCCTCCATCATCATCTGGATTCCCAGCCTGGTGTAGACAAAGCGATGATATGGCTCACTCGTATTTCCTGGTCAAAGGCAAAGGGCACCTGAGTCAGAAAGTTGTGTTAGCCTTAAAAGTGAACATAGAGATATTTACATAAATTCAAAAGGTTAAATGTAGGAAAATATTGATGGATCAATATAATACTGGTTTGTCTTTGTGATATGCCATACTACTCACTGAGAAAGGTCACTAAATATACTGGAGAATCTGTAAACTAAATTGCTGGTCTCACTGAACAGAGTCCATGAGTCAATCAGAACTAGCTGGTGTGTTTTATGACTAATTCTTAATTTTAAAGAACATCAGAGGTCACTCCATCTCTGCTCCGTGCTACCTGAAGAGCCAAGAGGTTTAGTCAGAGCAAACGTGGTTCACAGTCCCATTTGGTTTTGGTTCCTCAAAGTGAATCACAGCATTTAGAGACCTAGGGATAGTGAGCATAAACATAAGTCCTTATTTCATGGTCTTTTCTAACAACTTATATCTAATAACTTCATAATCCTGCTGAAGCTGGTCAGATTTAATTAGACTTATAAAGCCTATCCTTTTGTATACTCATGAGCCCAATGCTGTGGTTTTAATAAAATAAAAATAGTTTTCTAAAGCTTCGTATTTTGATCATACCATGCCCCTGGCTAAAGCACTATTATTTTTGTGCACATTCTCTGAGCTTCCATGAAATAAAACATTTAACAACTATTACATTTTGTCACCCTTAACAGTTTAAAAGTAGCATTCATTTATCTACAGTTTACTGCTATAAAGTGAGCTCTGAAAGAAAGTGTTTCATGCTATATTCACTCTGTGCTTCTTACCATTTGCATAGTGAACACACAGAAGAGATTTAGTAATCACGTGGTGAATGAGTGAATGAAAATAAATGAACATATCAATGAGACATTGGGCAAGAAAATATTTTCTGTATCTTTTTTGCATCTTTATCATAAAATAATTTTAGAACTCTGAAATTACTGTAATACTGTTAGGAAACTCACTATGTATGGGGGGGTTAAAATTAAAAAAAGAATTAAGGAAAAGCATGTGGAAACATGCTCACTATCATCAGTCAGCAGGGTAATGTTGATTAAAACTATGGCGATATACAACTATGCACTAAAAATGCCCAAACTCAAAAATATCAACAGCACCAAGAACTGGCAAGGATGGGAAGAAAATGAAACTTTTATGTTGATGTTTGAAATGTAAAATGTTAGGAACACTATGGAAAATAGTTTTCTATTCTTTTATAAAATGAAGCATATAGTCAAATGCTTCAATTCTACTTTCAGGTATTTATCCAAAAGAAATAAAGACATATATCTACATAATGTCTCTCTTCGTTAAAAATACTTAAAAATTACAAACAATTCAATGTTCAGTCCAAATCAAGAGGTAAACGGATAAGCAAAGTATGATATATCCATATAATGGAATGCTATCCAGCCAAAAAAGGGGGGGTTGGCGCAGGGTGAACTAGGGAGATATAATGTGGATCTCAAAAACGTCATGGATGAAGAAAAGCCAAACTTGAAAGAGTTGGTACCAATTCCACTGAAAATGAGACTCTAGAATAGATAAACCTGGTCGGTAGTAATAGAAGAAAGGAGATAGGTAGTTGTCTGGGGCCAGGAGGAGACAGAGAATTGACCATAAGAAAGCATAGGGAATTTTTGGGATGATGAAAGGTTATATATCCTGACTGAGGTGGTCGTTACACAGATGTATACATTTGTTGACACCTATTGAGCTATCTGCTGAAAATTAGTACATCTTATTATGTATTAACTTACACTTAAATAAAATGGATAACAAAATAAACAAATTGAGGAAAATTTTGAAAAAACTGGCACCTGTTTTAGAGAAATCTGTATAATGTTTTATTAATTATCAATATTTTTTAAGCTATGGAATCAGTTCTTCATAAAAACCTGCTACCTAGTTAGTTGATATTGCTAGTGATACTGCTCCTTCACACTCACTGAATAATAACTGTGTAGATGAAGTAGAAGAGACGTTATAGGTTCACAAAGTGTTGCCCAAGTTCCCTTGTATTGATGATCTATTTAAGGCAGAAATTATTTCAAAGGTCAAAACAGCCACTTGGAAGAAGGCTGCTACTTTAAACCTTTAACTCTGCAAGTTACTTTGACTGAAGCTTGTTTTGTTATGTTAATGTCAGATGTAAAGCCGCTGAATATCATCTGTTTATCAGCTTTGAAAAAAAATAGAAAGTGATCCAAAAGAAAACTTATCCTGGAAACTGTTTAAAGAAAGGAAGTTCTGGGGCCAGATGTGAACCCAGCACCCACTTAGCTCTTCACCTCATCCATCTGCATGTGTCTCTACAGCACAGTGAAATACAGGGCAATGCTGAGTAAGAAAAGATTAAATTATGCTGAGGGTGCCCTCTTAAGGCAGAGAAACATACCATCATTTTTGAAAGACCTGAAAAGCAGTTGAAATACTGTGTTTGCCCTTAAGACACTGTCCTCAAGTTAGCTGGCAAATTTTCTTATCCAGAACAGAATGTTCCTGATAATGCCAAATAGCCAAGCTATCACAGCCGTTAGGAGCCAGTTTCACAGGCCAGTTGCTAGAATGTAGGGTAGCCGTTGGACTTACTACCCAACCGAGGACATTTTAAGAAAGGAGATGCTATTAATAATTACGCTGGAACAGCAAGCAAAAACCAGAACTGTCCCAGGCAAACTAGGGCCATGGCCACCCTAGTAATATATAATCTGAAGGATGACTTTGATGCAGTGCTACCACGGCTTACACTATAGGAAAATGTCTAAAGAATGTGTCGGAAATGCAATTGAAAATGTCCTCAATGCAATATCATTCATTTTTAACCCAAGTTTTGTTTTTTTAACCAAAGACAGGACAGAATTTGGATTTTGATAACATTTACTCCAACGTAACATAAAGGACATTCACTCTTTCAGTCTACTGGTTTGTTTTTTTTGTTTGTTTTTTTTTCATTTTAGGAAGGATCTTAATTCTATCTGGGCATTCTGTCTCTTAGCTTTGAGTCCCCCAGTATGCACCCAAAAGCAACGTGTGTGAACTAGGTTACATAGAGATCAGCAGATTTATTCTCAAAATTGCTGTGTCTTATCCTTTCTCCTATACCAGTCATGGGCTCCAGTTAATAACTGGAAGATTTTTCTTTTTTAGATGAATAAGAATGAAGTATTCCTAGTCTTTTTGGGAAGATTTTAGGTTACTGAAAAATTAACAAAGGATTTCTAAAATAAGAATAAAAGCTCATTCTATGAAATGTGCCAATACACATCAGTGAGTATTGGCTATTTGTCTATTGCTAAATTATTAATACAGCATATCCTAGGTACCACTTTTTTCCCCAGTGAGTTGTTGACATTTAACTAATTTAGCTATGCTTATGTCATCCCTGCTCTAAACCGTTATTCCCAGCTACTACCAGAAGTCCTTTAAAAACAAACACCTATTAGATACAAAAAGATCCATCCATATAAAACAAATAAAATATACTTGTAAATTGTTTACATTTATAGGATGCAGTATATAACAGAATTTTGAATGCATGCAGAAGAATATTTTGACTGTAATACTTTTTAAAAAATCACTTCTTAGAGTTGACGTTTGAACTACAACAACCTTCTCCATTTGAATGTGTCACTGACAGCTCTGCGTTGACTCTAGGATCAATAAAAAAATGATCATAATACGTATAATCTCATAAAGTACAAATTTTGGAGTAAATTATGGCACAAATAAAATAAATGGGTCACTCCTCTCCTTTTTCTCTTGTCCTTTTATGTTCAGTTGTGTCATCATTTGAGAATGGATTTACTTTCAAGAAAAGCTCTTATTTTATTAGTTATTATTACTGCTACTAATTAATTATTTACATTGTGCCCAGGGCTGTGTTATATGCTTTATTTGCATTATCATCCGTATTCCTCAAGGCGTCCATACAAAATAGAGGGAGGAACCCCAGGGACACCCAGAGGGTGAGGTGATTCTGTAGTATTTTTAGTATCCCAACAGGTGAAGCGTCCTCATATAAAAAGGAATCAGTTTGCTTTTATAAGAAACAAAAGCTTTCTTATGAGAAAAATGAGCCAGAGATACACTTGTGTTGTGTGTTATGAGAATTTTTCAGGAACTTTCAAGAGAGGGAAAGAGAGGAAGAGATGGGAAAGAGATGATACTTTGTGGGAACATGACAATTGAACTGAAATGAGCAGTGTGTGAACAGAAGGAAACACCTAGAGTGTGTATCTTAGTCACAGGCAGCTTTCCAGCTGCTTTAAGCAGCAATAGGAACCTGAACTGTCCTAGGGAGGGAACCACATGTTTACATAATCTTGGCAATCTCCACTAAATGAGCAAAGAATTCCCTCAAGAAACTCATCAGGATATCCTCAATGTTTTGGAGTCAGATTTTTCCTAATGTCTAATGTGAAAAGATTGAGACCACAGGGAAACAGCAGAGAAAGCCTTTTTGCAGTATTACTCATCAGAAAACACAGCTCCAGAAGCCAAGGATTGCAGAGTTTCCTTGGCTTCACAGTGTCCAGCTCCAGGAAGCAGAGTGGGAAGGACACAAGGAGGGTTGGATTCTAAAATGGAATAAGTCAGTTGGGAGGAATTTTAGAGTTAAACAAATCATGTTAAAAATGCATCTTTTGAAACCATATTTCTAATACATTTATTTACCATACGTAAAACATCGTAAATACTTTTAGTGCTAAATACATCACGTATTAGACTTGATACATGCAGATCGATCCAGTGAATGAGAAAAATAGGAAAATATTTTTTATTTTCCATGATTTTCTGAACTCTTGTCATTAAAGTGTGTATTTGTTTGTATTCCTTCAAGGTCTTTGAAATGGCATTTCTTGAAAGATAGCTGATTTGAGCTATTTCCAAAGAAGTCAAATAAATAGTTGATGACTGATTTACTCATAAATGGCCTGGGGTTAAAAACAATTGAGGTTCCAGGAAACTTATCTTTAATGGCATTAATGATGCCTTTTGAAGGTGCAATTACTACAACAAAACCACAGCCAAGGGCTTGTTGCAGTTATTTTTTTCTTCAGTATGAGCTACAAAAATATAATGAGCCAAAATAATAATAATAATAATGATAATAATAATACCACCTTTCAAATCCAGACACTCATAATTAGTAAGCAGTTTTTGCTAAATTATAATACAGGTCATCATTGGAAAAGACATATCTAGACATTCCACTCCAAAGACCTTATTTTCTCTTTCTCTTTTCCATCTGGTGAGATGGGAGAAACAAGGATTTTGTATAATTTTTAAAAACCAAAATTCAATTATTCACAGAAAAAAAAAACACATTTTAACCTTTCTTAAAGAATCCTTTTAGAAATGAAAATAAAATTATACTAGCAAAAATTTAGCACACAAGATAGAGATGTGATTCTTCTAATAGATTTCACGACTGGTGTCATTAATGCTAATTGGTAAGTAATAGAGTCGAGTCAAAAATATATTATCAGAAGAAAGAGAAACATTCTAAGAACTTATTCTTCGAGAATTCTAACCAAATGATTATTTTAAAAGAATTCTCCTCTTCTGAACAGTGTATAATATGGTATTTGTGAGCAGAGAGAAGGCCTGAGAATTATCTGAGATCTAAACATCAGCAATGTCTAGAATAATAACTTTCTTCAAAGAACACAATGTAAATATCATTTTTATTCTGTTTAGTTATTTTGAACAGCATGCATACTTCACATGAACTATAGTGGAGTGTTTGATTAGCCAAAGAAAAAGCCAATATTTGAAAAGGTGTTATTTGCAACGGAACTAAAGTAGATATAAGGCAAAATTATGCTGGGGTTAATGTGGTAGAGGGAGACGCTGCTATTGAAAGGATGGGCAAGTGAAAGTACATCTTGGGATTTAAAGATAAAGTGTCTGGTAATGACCACTATTCACGTTTCTAGTTGAAGAAGCTATGTAGGACTAGTGTTTTCTGACCCACGGGACACACATACACACATAAAGAACATTGTTTGGCTTGCATTACCATTTTTTTTTACACAGTCTGGACTTGGAGAGATTGAAGACACATATAAGAAGTACTTAGGTAAAAAGAGGGCACCAACACTGGGAAAGTTTGGGTAATGGAAGTTTCTAGCTCAATCAGCATGCCCAGGCTTTGGTTGAGGTCAAGGGATAGGTTTTAGGGCAGATCGCGTCTCATATGCATGACCTATATTATATAACTTCCATTTACTAAGATTCAATACTGCGGAGTTGGAGAGTGGCTGGAGGCCTGGTAATGTGCAGATATCACTCAATCTTCAAAAAAATTGGAGTTCTGCCATAAGACCCAGCAATCCCACTTTGGGGTATCCGTCCAAAGAAAAGGGAGAAGCTGAACTTGTATTCATTGTACTGAAATCCTGAAGGATCGGAAGAGATAGAGGCAGAGTATTCATCTTTGTTTCTCACTGAAGGTTATGACCTTGGAAATCAAAGTAGATTATTTGGGGAATAACCATCGGACCTCAAAATAGAGTGAAGTTACCAGAAAGTTGGACTCCTTTAACACAGCCAAGAGCTGCTTGAAAGATGAAAAGAAACGGTCTCAGAGGGAGACTTGCCAAAACTGATGAAGATGGCTTTGTTTTGACATGTGAGTAGTGAAAGAAAAAGGAACAGATAAAACCATAAAGCTCAATGCTATGAATGAAAACAGCAGTCAGACAGAAAGAAAAACAATAGTGGAGGTAACAGCCTATTATTTCAAGAAGAAATAAGTAGAAAAATGATTTAGAAGTAATTCTTGGAAATATCTTGGAAAAACATGAGAGACCCCTAACTCTGGAATATGAACAAGGGGTAGTGGAAGGGAAGGTGGGCGGGGGGGTTGGGGTGGCTGGGTGATGGGCACTGAGGGGGGCACTTGGCGGGAGGAGCACTGGGTGTTATGCTATATGTTGGCAAATTGAACTCCAATGAAAAAAATTTTTAAAAAGAAGTAATTCTTGGGACTCAGACTTGAAAATGTAGAGAGCATGAGGAAGAAAGAGAAACATATTTTAAAACGTATGTATTGCAGAAACAACTTTTTTAAAAGATTTATTTATGTATTTTAGAGAGAAAGAGAGAGGGCACGAACCTGGGTACAGGCTTGATAGTGGGGGAGGGGCTGTGAGAGGGCACCCCAGACTCCCCACTAAGCACAGAGCCCAGGATGGAGCTTGATCCCAGGACCCCCAAGATCAAGATCTGAGCTGAAACCAAGGGTAGGATGCTCAACTGACTGAACCCCCGCCCCCAGGTGCCCCTGCACAAGCAACTTTTGAAGCACTGATAACAGAAATAAAAGCAACATAATTATAATCTTTCTAACAAATCACCTATTATCCTTTTAAAATAATTTTAAAGACTTAAATGTATTCTGAATGTGTAAAAATTTTGAAAGGTAGGAAAAAATGTGAATGCCAAGGTAACTTTTCAGACAGGTGCATGCATGCACGTGTGCACACACACGCACTCATAAACACTAGGACATACTGTAAGCACACTACAGACATGATGTTTTTCATCTTGCTCTTTTATTTACCAGTATGATCATAACTTCTTTGTGACAATAAATATTCTCTGGTAGCATATGTTTTGCTATAAATAAAATATTTTGTCACATAAATAGACTACAATATATTCATACATTCCTTTATTTTTGTAAATTTAGAAGTTTTCCACTTTCATTTTTAGAAATAAATTGCTTATCTCCATATAAATAAATCTTTGAATTTTTCCCTTAAAATATATTCAGAAAAGTGGAATTACTAGGGGAAAATAGTATGGAAAATGTTTAACATTTTAATGTTTTGTGATTATAATAGTAATATATGTAATAGAGAATTTGGAAAAAATAAAAAGTTTCAAAGCAAAACTGTAAGCTTCTAGCCTCTACTCTTTATTGCCTCAAATCCAAATTTTAATTCTGTAATGACATTTTTAGTTTCTTAGACATCCCTGTTGATTTTATGCATCCCTGCTCCCTGTCTTTGTTCTATCTCATTCCACCGTCTTCTTTTATGACCAGCTTCCAGTTCACAGGGACTTGACCCCCTGCCCTCTAGTTCCTGTACCCTTTCAAAAGTGTTTCCTGTAGATGAATGTTCTTTTTCTTTTATTCTACGGCATGTTTTCCTTTGGGCGGAAAGGAATGAGAGCATAGAGATTCAGAGCTTGTCCTGGAACACAACTGTCTCATTTCAATCCCAGCTCTGGCATTTCTGAGCAGTGTAATCTTGACCACATTGTTTAATATATTTAATATATATCTGTTTAATATAACTCATTTAATATATTTAATATATCTCTGTACTCAACGTACATAACTATTTACCAGAGTCTTTGAGATGAAATGAGCTCATACATGTAAATCATTTAGTATACACTCAGGAAGTGATGACTCTTATTGTGGCTCTGTATTGGCCTCTTTTTTTCCCCCTGTTTTTTCCTTAAAGGGGGAAAATATTTAAAGATTTTTTTTAAGATTTTTAAAATTTATTTATGAGAGACACACAGAGAGAGAGGCAGAGACATAGGCAGAGGGAAGAGCAGGCTCCCTGTAGGGAGCCTGATACAGGACTTTGATCATGACCTGGGATCATGACCTGAGCCAAAGGCAGATGCTCAACCACTACCCAAGTGCCCTAAAAATTTATTGATTATCAGTATGTGTGTATGTGAAACACTATATGCATCTATTCTTTTGGGTATGAGTCAAATCCTCATTGAGGTTAGATCGATGGTCATAATCCTAGCTCTGTTCTTGACTCATAGTCACTCACCATGGCTCTGTCACACCATGATGAACTCACTTGCTTCCTCCATTATGTGGCTAGATCACAGGATCATCACAGGTGGTCTGTGACAGTCCACAATCTGTAGTACACACTGCTACCCAAATGGTTTCTAGCATTCCCTGCCTGATAGTGCATTCCAGGGCACCGTGGGCTCCCCCCCTCCACTTCCTGTCTAACAGAATGAGATGGAAAAATAAAGATGGAGGAGGAATGTGGAAATAGGTATGATTAACAAGGATTCCAAAGAAACTTAAAAATTTTCACTACGGAGATAAAATATACATTCAAGATGATAAAGAACAGGACTGGAACGGTGTATATTTTGCTTTGTAGCTTTCTAAATTTTCCATATTATTTGATTTTCTATCTCAGAACAGATCTAGAAAGAGATATAATAAAAGAGGAAATGAGATTTTGTAAAATGCCTTTTACAATAGTATCAAAAATATCAAGTAATTCTGCATAATCTAATGGATGTGTTAGTACTCCAGAGGAAACATTATAAAACTTAATGAGAGATATAAAAGAAGATCTAAAAAATGGAGAGATGTAACATGTTCATGAGTTGGAAGACTGAATATTTTAATGATATTACTTTTGCCAAATTGATCTATAGAGTTAATGAAATTGCAATCTAAATTCCAACAGGCTTTTCTTCAGTAAAAAATAGACAAGCTAATTCTAAAGTGTATATGGAGAAATGTCTTCAAAAAGACATCCAGATGGCCAACAGACATATGAAATGATGTTCAGCATCACTAATAGTCAGGGAAATGCAAATCAAAACCACAGTGAGATAGCACCTCACACCCATCAGAGTGGCTAAAATCAAAAGCACAAGAAACAAGTGTTGATGAGGTTGTGGAGAAAAAGGAATCCTCGTACGTTGTTGATGGGAATGCAAACTGGTGCAGCTAGCCTGGAGAACAGTATGGAGGCTCCTCAAAAATTTAAAAATAGAACTACCATATGTTTCAGTAATCACACTGTTGGGTATTTACCCAAAGAATACAAAAACACTAATTCAAAGGATACATGCTCTCCTATGTTTATAGCAGCATTATTTACAATAGCCAAGATATGGAAGCAGCCCAAAGTCCATTGACAGATGAATGGATAAAGAAGATGCAGTCTATATATTATGGAATATTACTTAGCCACAAAAGGAATGAAACTTGCCATTTGTCACAATATGGATAGATATAGAGGCTTTAATGTTAAGCAAAATAATTTAGTCAGAGAAAGACAAATACCATATGATTTCACTTATATATGAAATTTAAGAAACAAAACAAATGAACAAAGGGAAAAATAGACTCTAAACTAAAGAGAACAAACTGATGGTTATTAAAGGAGGATGAGTGGGAAGATAGGTGAAATAGGTGAAGGGGATTCAGAATACCTTTATCTTGATGAGCAGTGAGTGACATATACAACTGTTGAATCACTATATTGTATACCTGAAACTAATTTAATTACTGTATGTTAACTATACTGGAATTAAAATAAGTAAAATACAATAAAAATTATGTAAAAAATTTTAAAAATAAAAATTAAATAAAATGTATATGGAAAAGCAAAGGGCAAAGAGCAGCCAAAACTTTCTGAAAGAAGAAATTGGAAAGATCCCCACTCTACCATCTAGAAAAACTAATTATAAGGAAAAAGTCATAAGAATATAGTTTTGACATAAGAATAAACTAGTAAGTCAATGTAATAGAATGAAGAATCCAAAATTCAACATGCATTATGAATGCTCCATCTGTGGCTGAAGTAGTAATAGAGTAGCTGCAGTAAAGATACCATTTTAATGAATGGTGCTGGGATTATTATGTACACATATTAAAAAATGAAATTAGACTTCTACAACACACCCTACACAAAAAGCAGTCCTTAAATGTGAAAGGTGAAACTATAAGGCTTTCAGAAGATAATGTAGGAAAATACTTCAGTAATCTTGGGATAGAACACATTTTTAACCAAAAAATAAGTACAAATCATAATGAAAAAAAAAAAAACTTAAGAACTTTCTGTGCACAAATCGATGCCATAAATAAAATGGAAAGTGACAGAAATAAAGATATTAGCATATAACTCTGACAAAGGACTCTTATTCAGTAGTGAGCTGAATGAGCACTGGTGGTTAATGCAGTGATGACATCTCTAAGGTAGGGAGGCCATAGGTAAAAGAACAGGGTATCTCATAAATACAGAAAGCAAACCAACAAACCAGTCGTTGCCAGAGGGAAGGGGAATGGAGGCATGAGCAAAGTGGGTGAAGGGGAGTGGGAGGTACAGGCATCCAGCTATGGATGAATGAGTCACAGGATAAAAAAATACAGCATAGGAAATACAGGAAATGGCATTGGGAGAGCATGTATGGTGACAGATGGGAGCCTCTGCTTGTGGTGAGCATAGTATGACCTATAGAATTGGTGAATCATGTTGTCCACCTGAAACTAATGTGACATTGTGTGTCAACTATATTTTAGAAAAAAAAATTAAAAGGAATACAACAACCAGGAAAGAAATATAATCCAGCCTTTTGGGGGTGGTACAAAATTCCTTAAAAGACAAAATGATAATGGACTTCTGGATAAATGTTGGCTGAGTTACAATTAAAATATTGTATTCTCAATGCTCAATTTAAAATGAGACATAGAACAATAAAGTACAATAAATATTAACAAACGGGGTGCCTTTCTACTTTGTTAAGATATTGGGTTTGCCTTGTTTCTAATTGACAGCTACAAGGAGGCCACATGACATAGTACTCAAGAATTCTGTTCACACTCTAACTTATATAGGGTATCATTTCTCCTTTTCAGTAATGTCATTGGTTTTCACTTTCCTTTGCGTCTTCATACATATTTTATTTTATTTTATTTTATTTTATTTTATTTTATTTTATTTTATTTTATTTTTATTTTATTATTTTATTTTATTTTATTTTATTTTATTTTATTTTTATTCATACGTATTTTAGAGGGTATTTGAAATCATCTGGCCCAGGCTGCAGGCTAGATGTCATCTTAGCTCTCTTTTCATGTTCCTAAGACCTTTTGTAATCTTTACCAAATGATTCCTTAGAGTTGGCATAGATTTGTGATTTAGGTGTATTTTATGTCCTTCCTGCATTCCTTAAAAATTATACCAATAGTTTTCCAGGCTGAAATACAGTCCTACATAATATTTCTATTGGATAATTACAGTTTGCTCAGGTTATAGTCTAATTGGCCTACCATTCCCCCATTGTGATGAATTTCGGATTACTTCCCATGGTTTCATAATGACAGAATTTCAGCAAGAGACCTCTTGGATGGAATTTACCAACTATTGGATTTTTAGATGAATTCTCAGGAGTGAGATAACTAGGTCATTGTGGATACATCATGTTATGCTTTTAAAATACCTCGTAACATTTTTCTTGCTACCAACCATATTTGAAAGCACCAGTGACCTTGAAAATTTAGAACCAGAGGAAAAAATATGACCTGATGATTGTGACTGGGATTTAATAGTAGGAGACTCTGGCCTTTCAGAGTCCCTAACTGGATATGATTTTTTTCCCCTCGAAATAAAACAAGTTTTTTCTTTTGTCTTCTCTGTCTCGACTTGGACAGCATCACAGCTGCACAGTTCAGACATCTGAATTGACTCCTACCTTAATCTAATGCCTCACATCTGATTCCACAAGCAATTCTCTCTGCTTTGCTCTCAGAATTCTCTAAACACCATCCCCTTCTTCCGTTCCCAGTGTTCCCTCCCTCTCAGCTGAACAGAGGCGACCATAATCAGCCTGCCCTCTGGTATTTCAGACTATTCTTTGCACGGCCTCTGGAGTGGTGTCCTACATCACAGATGCAGCCGTGCCCTTCCACAACCTGTGACCTCTCACTGCCCGCAACACAGAGCTGGTCCCTCACATGTCTCCTAGCACCCTCATCATCTGTGGTCACCTGGGTGAATTAGCCATCCCCCTAACATGCCGTCCTTATAGACCATACACCACCGTTGTGATTGTGTCCAAAGCCTATCAGATTTTTAGCATTTCTTAGGGAGTATTATGTCTTGATCGTGGGTGAGTGCCCTCACCCCACTGCTGCCACCACCCCTGTGCCTAGCACGGGACCAGGTGCACATGGGAGATGTTTAAAAACAAACTAAAATGCAGAGAATGGATTTGACTTGAACTCAGCTGCATTGATGAATGAACAATTGTTACCGAAAGCATAGTGAATGCTTTCGGTATCAGTAAGTAAAAATGTAGACAGTTTGTGCTAGTGCAGAGGTCTGTTCATGACCCGAGGCCACCTGAGATTTTTGTAGGAACACTTAAGTAAGGGTAGTAGTCATGTTCACTACAGATGCTGAAAACCCAAACCAGAGTGATGGCTAATACACTAGAAAAAATAATTGGAATTGAAGATAAATTTGCTAGACCTAGTCAGAAATACAGGGTGCAAAACAACAGAAAATTCTGCTGTTTCTATCTTCATACCATTTGGAGAATTTAATTGCCTTTCAACACCTTCACTGCCACCCCAGAGGTTTAGGCCCTCATCTCTCACTTGGACAATGTCAGTGACCTAACTGGTCCCTCTAAGCTCTTCTCAACACCCAGTCAGAATGCCACGGTTAAAACACATGTCACACCTTGTCCCTCTTCCAGTTGAAGCCGTCTCATGCCTTCCCATTATAATTTAGTAAAACCAAGTCTTTTTTATGATCAGCTGAAATCTCAGGATGTGATTCCCATAACCTCTTGAACCTCATCTCCTACTACCCTAATGATCGTATAGTCTGTTCCAGTGATATTGTCCTGTTTTCTGACCAACCAACCATACTCCTCTGATTCTTGCTATACCTCCTGCTTGGAATAGTCTCCTTTAGACCACACGGCTACCATCTCAACCTCCAGTTCTCCCATCTCAATATTTAATAACCCTCTTTCCTCCTTTATTTTGGTGCTTTAACTCTTAATAGTATCTAGCACATTATACACATTTTACACATTTTGTGAGCCACACAGTAGGGTATGAGCTCCATGTGCAAGTGGATTTTGGTCATTTTTTGTTTCCTAATAACTTCCCAAACCTCAGACAGTGTCTGATGAATGGCAGATACTCAGTTATGAACTCAGTTATGAATAAATAAGATGTACCATGCAGAGAAATAATCATTTGCTTTTGGGTTTGATATATTACTTATAAAATGGGGGCAGACATGACTTAACATGGTTTAAATTTTTTAAAATGCAGCCCGAGAAAGTTAAAACAATAACATTTCATGATAGAAATTGCTATGCTCTGGATGCTTGATTTCTCCCAAAATTCATGTATTAACACCCAACCACCAATGTGACTGTATTGGGAAAATAAGGCCTTTATGGAGGTAATTAAGTTTAAATGAAGTATTAGGAGTAGGGCCATGATCCAGTTGGATTAGTGTCCTTAGAAGAAGAGACGAGAGAACTCACTTTCCCCCTGTCTTGACCATGTGAGGACACAGCAAGATGGCAGCCGCTTGTTAGCCAGAAAAAGAGCTTTTATCAGGAATTGAATCAACCAGCGTCTTGGGTCTTGGACTTCCCAGCCTCCAGAACTGTGGGAAATAAATGTCTTGTTTAGGCCTCCCCTTTTGTGGTATTCTTTTATGGCAGCCCAAGTAGACCAAGATAGAAATGTACCTTAAAAAATCATCAAACTTAATTTCCTTACTTGACAGATGAGAAAACTGAAGCCAGAGAAATTAGATGACTTTCCAAAGGTCACAAAGTCAGTATATAAAAGAATTAAACTCAATTTACAGGTTGCAGCTCAATGCTTTCTTTACTTGCTATGTTGACTCTTATACCAACCTCTATAGTATATAATCAGTATAGGGCAGGGGTTCTCTAAAGACTGTACCAGGAGTTTTGCCATTAAAAGTTAATGATGGCCATCTTTTTACAATGTATTAAGGGGGTGAGCAGGTATTTAATTGGCTTTTTTCCCAAAATGTTATGTGTTTTGCCAATAAAGTTTTCTTACCCCTATGAAAAGATATAAAAGGAAAAAAGTACCCAAATATTATGGGAAAAACTCTGAACCATAATTCTCTAAAAGTAATTCTGCTCTTGGGAGGTGTGAAAGGTTGGAAACATGTAATATGGGCATATTTCCTGCTAGCACAATTGATCCTGGTTCAAAAGATAGAATGAGTGCTACTCAGAATTTCACTATATTCCAAAAAATATCTCATGATTTCTCAGAGCCCTGCATCCTAGACACATTGAAAAAGCATTGATACAGCTGCATGACAAAACCACTCAAAAGCTATTATGGGCCGAGGCTGAATTAATAGAAAAGAAGTATTGTAATCAGAGAGCCCCCCACCCCCACCCCATCCCTCTGTATTCAGCACTTTGGGAACACATGCATGGCATTATGCACGTTACCTATTCTTTGATCCCACATTTAACGTGTTACTGACTAGCGTCCAGAGATAACATCAAAGGAATGGGGAAGGGTCAGTTTGGGAAGTGAACAGATAGGGGAACATGGGCCTATTTTCAGACTTTTGAAGGTCTAAAATAAAGGTGAGAGGAGAGATTGATCTGGTATTGTTTCATGTGCAGAACCAAGGTCTGTGCATAGATACTGCACAAAAGTAAGTCTTTGACTCAATATAGGAAAAAATTGTTATCCATGGAAAATGTTCCCTAGTAGAATAATTAAAATGTATTGAAAAGTACTGGAAATGTTCCCAACATCAGAAGAAGTCTTGTTTAGGAAGTGATTTAAGGCAGGTGACCTCAAAAGGTCATTCCAGCATGAAGAGTCTGCCATTCGATGAATGCAAAGGACTGGATCATTATTTCTCATGGCGAGTATGTTACAATCAAGTGCAGATGGCTGGTTCTTTCTTCTCTGTATCTTTCTTATCTTTCTTATCTACCCCTGCAGGGGGTAGAGAGCAGAAAGGCCTTGGATGACTAAAATGAATGTGAAGGGGAGAAAGAGGGAAGAAGAATTCCATATTGTTCATAAGTATTCCGTATAATGCCAATGCCTCTCTGGTTGGGTTATATTAGAATACAGCATGTCAAACCCAAATACTAATCTGCCTCCTGTACTTGGGGGAATTTATAGAGGAAGAAAAGAGAAAAATTCTCCTTCTTCAGATCTAAACAGTCTTCACATTTGTAAACACATAAACCCCATGAATCTGTTGAAGGGTAGAATATTATTTAAAACGCTGGAGTGGAAATGTTTAAAGAGAGAAAATAAGACCCTCCTGTCCTGAATATGGAAATGAAGGATGGTCATTTAAAGAATAATTTAGAATGAGACATGTTGGAAGGTTTGCCATCATAAATTCCTGAAGAGGCCCCCCTCCCCCCACAGGAATGGCCCCGATCAAGGAGAACCTGGGGGGGGACCTACTTCCCAGCAACCTCTACCTCCAGGGTCAGCCACATGTCTCCTACCTGGGGCAGCCCCATAGGGCAGCAGCCTGTGCACTGAGCCCCTGCCCTGCGTCCTCTCCAGCCTACTTCAGTGCATTCCTTCTGTTTTCAAGGTCTTTGTAAGCAACAGTAATAAAACTGATAATAAAATCTATACCATGACCTTAATGACTAATAGTGGTCTAAGACATTTTCCCTGACAATTATTATCTGCACGATAAGGGCTTTTATGACGTCACCTAACCTGGTGGTAGGGATTTAGGCCTCCAGGCCTATAAGCATATGCACATATCACTGCTCCTTTTCCCACAGCAATAATAGACATTGATACTTTCTTTACTTCCTGCAGCTTTCTGCTAGCGCATCACTTTGTTCTGGAGTCAGTGTTTTAAATAATACATCTTCATCCTGATGCAGCTTTCAAATATTTGTAGATCTGATCCCATCTGTATTATAGAGCTTATTTACACACACACATTTATCTGTTTCTTCCTGCCTTAATCCCTTTGGTTTACTCTTCCTTTATTCCAATTTACTCTTTCTAGAGAACTTCTGCTATTTGATGAGAATTGCGTATTTTAAAGAAATTTGAAGCAAATTGGACTTCAGCAGTGCTTTCACCTGAGTCATGCGTCAGCATTGAGTCCCTCTTCTGTCCCCAAACTCATCTACATACTTAGGGAGAATCAGGGACCCAGGTAGACCAGGCCCTTAGTTTTCAGAATTAGTTTTCAGAATACTTAGTTTTCAGAATTATGTTATTGTCTTTTGATTACTGGGCTACTAAAAATATATACTAAAAATATATACTCATGCCTTTCTCTGGTGCTTTCTAAACAGACACAAGTGGCACTATAATAATTTTTTAATATGGTAGTCACATTTCAGAATAAAGGCAAGATAGACGATTTGTGGAAGGAAGAAATGTTGAACCACAATTTACTTTGTTGTCATCGTGCTGCATTCTTTATACGCTTGACACGCTCAGAGAATGATTTGGAGTAAATATAATTAAAGCCAAGGAATATATAAAGTGGTTTGTGGGTATTTATCCTCAGGAGTAACTATTTGATATTAATGTCATGCTAGGAAAGCTGGGCCTATTTCCTGTGGAACTGAAATGTCGGGGAAAGAAGCGGTTATCAGCCCCCTGGTCATTGACAGGGTAGAGGTGCCTTTAGTTTCAAAGATCCACAGTCATGTGGGTGACACCCTGTTTCCTGATGGGAGAATTGAGCTTTGATTTGCACATGTTCCCAAAAGGGACAAATATATTATGAAATTCAAGCAGCGAGTATATTACTGTCTTTTGCAGCACATGTGAGAACTTCTTCGGTAGAACTAACCCGTGCTTTGCCCCCACAGCACTGTACGTGTGGAAAAGAGAAACTGGGGTAGAAGATTCAGCTCTACACCATCATGACAATAATAACTTAGATATGCCTCCCAAGCACTGTTTTTTGTTTCCTTTAACAATCTATTCCAAATCAGATATTCAAATTACATTTTCTAAAACTTCACCTATTTGCGGGCTATATGACCTTTTATAATCAAAACAGAAGCTTATCACAAAAATAGCTTTAAAAAGGCTGGGAGAATTACCAAAATTACTCTTTTCCTGCTATGACATGAGTGTGCAACCATTTTTTTTCTTGTAAATAATGCAACCATTTCAAAGAGGATGCACCCTCCAGATAATAGTGAATAAAAAATTCAGTGAAAGAAAGTAAGCTTATAGCTGCTATAATTTTCCAGAACCATTATGTGTCCCATGCAGCTGGTTTTGTTGGTGCTACTAAGCACATCCTCCTGGGCCCATCCTTTTAGTGTTTATGAGCCTCAAATAAGGATTGAAGGAAGGGGTGGAGAGTGAAAGCAAATATAAATAAATATAAGATGCTGATAAAATCAATATTGTGTGAGTGTCACACATGACTTAGGCCAATGTGAATTTTCATGTTGGTTTTATATGTTTATAAATTTGTATATCTAAATGAAGGAGAGACATGAGGTAAGAGAAAAATGTCTCTCTCTCTATAAGTGAAAGAGTTAAAACAAACAATCATCCTTTACACTTTGTCTCATGATTTGCAGCCGATGTTAGGATAATGTAGCTTCTTTTCTTCAAGTGTTCTTTGATAGCAATCCCCAAATGTAAAGACAGGTGCTCTTATATAACTGTTAAATGATTGAATCAGGGCTCCTAGCCATGTTTGTTTTTTTTTAATACATGTATTTAATGTATTTTTATATTACAGGTTTTACAAAAGCCTGTATTTTTAGATACAGGACTCCAAGGCCTGTATTTAAATTTTTACAGCATACTTTGAAAATTCTACACTTGGGGAAGTTGATGTATTTAATTGAAAGTAATCTAAGAATCTTTTTGGCAGAGTAGCGAATGTTTTAGCAGAGTGATCGGTCTTGAAATATTTGTGAGACTGCCTTAAAACTTTTTATCTCTTCGCAAGTCATCAGAAGTTCACCAAAAGTCTACCTTTTTCAACCGCTTTCCTTATGTGGGAATTTTTTAAAGTGAACAGAAAAGCATCACACTTGACTTCTGAGAAATTGTAAGGGTCCTTGAGAACAGGATTTATTCCCCTTTAGCAGGTACAGATCCCACCCCAATGCAGGGTGAGACTACATAGGGTGATTTTAGTGTGGTCTTTTTCCTATTTCCTTATGCCACAAAATCATTTTTCCACATACCCTGTGTAACTCCTACAAATGATTTTCAAGGGGTCTTTTGGCATGTGCAATTATTTATCATCAAATATTTGTAAATGAAAGTGCTGGGGATGAGACAGACTATAGACAGCTAATCTTAAAGCTACTCTGAATGACAGGCACAGAGGCAACACGGAATTTTCCAAAGGAGCAGAACGTCAGTCTGCAAAATTGCCTGTCCTAGCTTGATACAGGTCCTCACCGCTCAGAAATGAAGATGAAAATCATTTGCGAGGCATCCTAATAGAATCAGCAGCAGCTGCTTCACTGCGTGGAATTAATTAATGAATATATACATACATTCTTAAAAAAAAAAAAGCAACAGTGATGATTTAAAGATTAACATGTCTAGAAAAAAAGTTTCAAGACTTATGAGTACTTCCGAAGTCAGTATTTAAACCTATACAGATGTGCCTCTAGCTGCTGAAAAGCCAAACACAGTTTCCTGGGGAAATAAAGTCTCCTATCTCCTGGTCCTTAAGAGTAATTACCGGCTTTATTTTGAATTATTCGTGTCGAGGACAAAAGAAATAAGATGCATGTAAATACTTTAATTGCTGCTGTCAGCAAGTGAATGATTCAGGTTGTGTGTCGTGTGTCTGGACAACACTTGCCCAAACTCATGGCAGATGCCCATTTCGTGCTTTGCTCTGCTCTTCTTCTAGCAAACTAATGGGGTTTCTAAGTCTAATAGAGCTAAATGTACAAAGTGGGCTCTACTAGACAGTAAGGCTTTGGGGCGTGTCTTTCAGGGTGTATATTTTCGTTTTGTTTTGTTTTGTTTTGTTTTGTTTTTGAATGTGAAATATGTAATTTTCCAGGTACTATAAAAGGAGGTAATATTTTCTCCAGCTATAAATGAAGGAACAGAGGCCCAGGGAAATCCTGTGCTCACACTATAGATAGTACTTTCTGGGCAAACTGCCCCTATAGCTCCCCACACGCTTACACAACACTCAGTACAGCAAGACCTCTGAGCTTCTGTGACTAAGTTGCTAACTTACGCTTTTTTCCAAGTTTCTAACAAAGTGAAAATACTGAAAAAGTGCATATTTTCAAATTACTCTATGACAGGGATGGTATTCTCTTTCTTTGAATCATTTTTCAAATGTTAAGGGAGCTCCTTAGGTTGTCTCCATAAATGCTGAAACTGAGTTTACCTAATGAAATGAGTTATTACAGGTAGACTGCTTATAAAAAGAAAACTGGACACTTAGTGGCAAATCTGGACTCAAATCTCAAGTCTGTCACTTTTGCAAGCAAGTCACTTAATTTCTCTGGGGCTCAGTCTGTTCATCATTCAGAGGAAGAGATTGGATTTCCAGCTCCTCCAGCAACAGTGAGCTTGGCCCATATGGGTAGTCTTGGGTGAGGTTTGGGTGAGCTCCAGGGAGGGTGAATCTTCAAAGAAAATGAAGTTATTTGTCTATCCAATCTCCAGTGATGGCAGCGCCCTAAAGAAGGGCCCCTTCGTGTCTCCAGTACCATCTTTCATGAATGGCTTAGAAGAAAAGGGAACTTCCACAGAATAATGGGTCCATCTGCATATTCTTTAGAATCAGACCAGAATAGAGATTAAATTACAAGGCAAAGAGGATCCTTAGAGTCTTCAGAATCAATGCAGCCTTGTATATACCTGATAGAATCTCCATCAAGTTGGGATGACTATGAATTACAATCCCTCACTGGGGCCACGGGGTTGATCTTGTATCATGTATGTCCTGTGCCTCAGTGGAAGATCATGGACGTCTGTCTCACCATGACAGTGAGTTTAAAATAAAAATATAATAGAAAAATGGAAAATAAATAGAACTTGGATTTGGTAAGGTCTAGTGTCTTTTCTAGGTTTAGGTATTTTTGCAAGAACAAGAAGATGCAAAGCAAAATGAGAGTTTCTCCTGATCGTTTCCCAATGTGCACAAATATCCAGTCATTATGGTGTATGCCTGAAACTACATAAATACATTTTTAAAAAAAAATTAAAATTTAAGAATCTCTGACCCAAAATTTGGCAAGTATCTCTTGCAGCCAAAAAAGCATTGTAGGTATATTTCACCTATTTATGTCACTTCCTCTTTGAATCATGACCAGGTGGCTGCTATCTGGTTGGGTAGTGGTAGCTTCTTCTGGTTTTCATTTGAACAATCCTTAGGATGTAATCAAGAGAATAGTACATAATGTTGGAAATTAATGCTGAAGTCTGAATTGTGTCCATATTACATTTTTTGGCAAGTTGGGATTGTGGGACCTTGTAATAGGAAGCAACATCTTCTTTGTCTCTGAATATTCAGTCTATTCATTGTCAGCTACATTAACAGCCACCTAATATTTGCCAAAATAATACATGAAGCAAACATTTGTCAAAAGAAAGAACTTAGTTTTTACCTAAACTATCCTTAGGGTATAATCAAGAAAAGAATGTATAATGTTATAAATTAATACTGACATCTAAATTACGTCAAGTGGGAACTTGTGGGACCATGTAATTAATAGTGAGTTCATGAAACTATTTTAACTCCTTTTCCTTCAAATTATAGGTTTTACAGAGAGTGTAGATGCTGCTATTTTTTGTTGGCTTTGATTTGTTTGCTGCTTATGAATGTGCAGGCATATTTTAAGATTTTCATTTAAGAATAATTTTTTCATAGAAATTTAAGAGATTTACCATGACCAGAGCCCCTGGGTAATGTTGTTCCCTCCAAATGAAAGACTAAGGTCAAAATCCTTTTAAGTACTTATATTAGTTTCCCAGGTGGCTTACACAACAGTAATCTATTGTCTTTCAGTTCTCGAAGCTCGAAGTCTGAAGTGGAGGTGTTGGCAGGATTGGTTCCTTCTGAGGCTATGAGGGAGACTTCTAGGCCCCTTGCCTGGCTTCTGGTGCTGTCTTGGCAACCTTTCTGCATACAGACCTATCTCCCTGATGTCTGCCTTCACATTCATATGGTACTCTCCCTATATGAAAGTCTATCTCTGCCCAAACTTCCCCTTTTTATAAAGATACCACTCATATTGAATTAGAGTGCACCCTAATGACCTCAACATAACTCATTCCATCTGCAATGAACCTACTTCCAAATAAGGTCAAATTCTGAGATATTGGGGGTTAGAATTTTAACATGTGAATTTGCAGGCAAGGAGGATACACTTCAACCCATAATAGAGATCATTTAATATGATAAAACTAAATAAAAAGAAAAAGTTAAGGCACAAAGAAAAACCTACATCCATGTTGCTCTATGAGCTGAAAACAAAGATTTAAGGTTATCACTTCTGGGTATGTTTTGGGAGAAGATGACCTTTGCATATAAAGCAGATGATTTGGTGTCACTACCGTGTGTATGCAGTCATGTATCTCTTCCTTAAGGAACTCAAATTTGTCCCTTGAATTTTACATGACCACATATGTCATTCATATATTGACCCATTGATGTGTAGATATTTATGAAAAACCTGCAGTGCTCAGCACTGTTCTGAGCACTACAGATACTATCAGATGTTGAAAGAGACTCTGGCCTGGCCTGTGCAACTTCTAGTCTGGGGGAGTAAGAGAAAATAATCAAGTAATCATGTCAGTATAAACAACTATTTGGACAATTATATAGAATGAACTAGGGGCTAGGGCTATGAGCAGGTATGAAAGGTGAATTTAAGCTCATGGGTCTGCTAAGAGAAGGGAAGTCAATGAAACCTACCCCAAAGAGATGATGTTTGAGGAGGGACCCAAAGGATCTAAAGCTGGGACCAGAGTGAAGAGAGAAGGGAACATTTCATTCAGGAGGGAACAGGAGTTCCAGAGGCCCAAAGGCATGAGAGAATGTGTGTTCAAAAACAAACAGAAAAATCAAACTTGAGTATGGCTGGAGTGCCAAGAGCTAGTGTGAGCAGAGCAGGAAATGAATGAGACAGGTTAAAGAGTCTTTATTTTAAGAGGATGGAAAACCACTGGAGGGTTTCCAGTAGACATGTGGCACAATCAGATTTGTATTTTTATAAATTATGCTGACTGCAGTGTTGAGAACGGACGAGAGCCAGGCTTCAGTGGCTGGCAAACTGTTGCAGAAGTCCAGCTGAGAGGAGACTGTGGCTTGTGCCGTAGCGGTCCTGGTAGTTATTGATAGATATCTTCAGTAGCTGTTTGGAAGTTGAAATGGGCAGGATATTGTGACTGAGCGGGGATAAGGATTAAGGATAAGAAAATCACCAGGGATGAATCTTAATTCCTAGTTCAAGAGTAGGAATGCTGACAAAAGATCAGTTTTGTGTGGAAAAACCATGGTTTTATATTTGAAAGTGTTGAGTTGGATATGGCTTTGAGATACTGCAATGCAGATAGTACATAGGCAGTCATAGACTTCCATCTGGTGCTCAGACTCAGGTCTTGGCCAGATGTATACATTCTGGGGTCGTCAGTGTATAGATGACAGAGCTCTGGCTGTGGGTGAGTTGTCACCTAGGGAGAGGAAATAGCATGAGAAGAGTCCCTAAAAATCATCTTTGAGACACTCCAACATTTAGTTCCCAGGCAAAAGAATGTATTTCAACAGGCAGAGCAGTAAAACAAAACTCAGGAGCCTCGGATGAGTAAAGCCATGAGAAAATGGTGGTTCAGGATGAAGGAGCCAAATGTTGCCTAGAAGTTGGCATGAGAGGTCAGATATTAGAGGTCAGATGAGAGGAGAACTGAAAGGACCCAGCGAACTCAGTGATGTGGAGTTACCTTGTGCCCTAACTGTTGCTACCTAAGTGGGATGATAGGTGAGAAAGCTGGAGCAAAGTCAGTTAGAGGCAGATTGGGGAGCAGAGAATGTATAAAGCTGGTAATGCATAAATGAACAGAGAAACTGGAAACTCGGAGGCCAGGGTAGGAGTTAGGAATGCTTGAAGTCCAGATTTGGGGGAGATGAAGAACATGCGGTGACAAGGGGAGGTAGTGAGGACACAAGTGGACAGGAAAAGATTGTTAAAAACAAGGAGAGGAATCAGTGGAAACCATCTTGTTAGATGGGCGGCCTGCATACTCTTGGGTGGACAGGCCCAAACGAGCCCAGAGAGGCAGGTGAGAGAGGTCAGGATGGCAGCAAGGAGAAGACAGGGTGACAGGCCACGTGGCATGAGCTTGACAAGAGTTGGGGTAAGGACGCGACCAGGGAGGGTCAAGTCTCAGTGCCACCAGCAAACCTGGGTCACCCGGGTGGGAGAGAGGCAGCCCCCCTGGAGAAGGCTGCAGAGGAGGCAGCAGTCTGGGCACAGAGCAGGAGGTGGGACAGCAGGGGAACAGAGTCTGGAGAGTTTTATGGATTTCAGGGATCGATGCATAGGAAAGAACAAACCAAATGGTGAGGATGATAGCGCAGCAGAGGATGAATGCCTGAGAGCCAGGCTTTCACTTGACTCGAAATGATGAAAACAGGACTGCATGCAGCCATGTGGGCATCAGCTCTGCTGCTGTGAGTGGCCGGAGAACGTGTCCCACTCAGCCAGGTGACAATGGTGGTAAGTCAGATGGCAGCTAGCTGTGGCCTGGTGGATTCAGGTCAGCCAGGCACAGCCCACAGAAGTCTCCAGCTGGGCCACTAAAACTTCAGACACCATTATAGGAATGATTTTGTGCATACTGCTTTCATGGAGAAAAGGCGGGGGGCGGGGGGATGACTATCAAAGCCAAATATCAATTCTGCACAAATTCCAAGATAGTTGCTTTATACCAAATGGTTAAAATAACTTATTAATAGCTTGAATTATTCATTATTTTCAGCTGTTTTTACATCACGGAGCTATAGCCTAGAGCTGTACTTGAACAAAAAGCTAC
This sequence comes from Canis lupus dingo, assembly GCF_003254725.2. Lineage (NCBI taxonomy): Eukaryota > Metazoa > Chordata > Mammalia > Carnivora > Canidae > Canis > Canis lupus. The sequence continues at coordinate 2,652,167 of NC_064258.1, read as the reverse complement.
AAGATTTACCCATTTGAAGTTATCAGAAATGGGGGAATGAGACGGTAATTTTTGAAGGTGTTGGAAAAATAGCCAACTTCTCACACACATACACACAACACTGAAGAGAAAGCTAGTTACTAACGTCCCATTAGTAAGACTTTTTTTCATTTTTATAATAAGTAATTAGCCAACCACATTAGGCAATAATGAGAGCTAGTAATCACTTTTTTTTATTAGAGAAATTAGACTGGACTCATTTTCAAACCCCATTTAATGCATATGTCATAATGACTATGCAAAAGGCGTAAGTTGCTTAAGCCAAACGGTGCAAGTTTTGGTACTCCTCCGATCAAAAATAATGACTCCAGGTGGGCTGAAAGATAAGAGTTCCTTCCCTCAACTTGTGGGAGAACATTCTGTTTGTAAACCCTGAAGGGTTGAGTTGACATTGTAAACCAGACTCAATTTTGTTTGCTTGGATAGAGGATCTGAACAGGATGCATTTCATTATTGTAAGAGTTTGCCACCAGGAGCGGCAAGAGAAAGTACCATCCCTCCAGTTATATGTGTAGGATCTTGGGTTGGTTAAATTCTTTGTTGCATGCAAGAAACCCACAACTAAGTGTAGGGTTCCAAACACCTACTTGAGTGGATTCCTTTCAACTGTGTAATTTGATGAACCATGAACTGTCCTAGTTAATTTCTGCATTCTTCTGAAGATCTTCAAAAAAAAAAAAAAGGCAACCTTTCATGGGAAATAAAATATCTGGCTTTATCTTCTACGAAACTCAGTAATTATAGTATGGCCCTATTAGGCCACGGGAGGATTAGGGGCTGGTGCCTTCTACTTACTTTCCAGATTCACTAACCCATGCATCGTGAATTTGCGAAACTTGATTAAGAGCTCACACCCAGACCATGCTTCTTTGATGCTTATGCTCTTTGCTGCCCAAAGAGTCACGATGTGAAGATCTTCACTGAATTGCATTGTAGGTGATCTCTTCATTTCCAGGGCTTTAAATACCATCTATATGCTAATGCCTTCCACACTTCAATCACTCACACCATCCTCTTCCCTGAGCTGGAAACTTCCATATCCAACTCGCTATTAACATCTCCCTTCCAATGATTCACACTCATCTCAGCCTTGGCATGACCTGACTTGCCCGACTCCCCCCTTGGCTATTGCAGTGAAGGGAACCACCATGCACCCACATATTGATGCAGAAAGCTCAGAAGCCTCTTGTCCCCTTTCTCCTTGCCCCCACATCTCTTGGAGTCTCATGAATCATCCAAGAGGGTGTATTTTAAAATTAAAAATGAGCACCTGTTCCTGCCATCCTTATGCCCTCCCCTGAATCGAACTTCTCAGCAGATCCAAACCACCAGCAGCTCTCCCTTTGCACTAGAGCAACTGCTCTTGGTCGGCCCCTCTATGTCCACACTGGCCTTTCCATTGACAACACACTAGCGTGTTTCATATTCTGAAATACACATCCGATCACCCCCGTGGGCTAATTCCCTGGTGGCTTCCCATCACCTTAGAAGGAAACATTGACTCCTCACAGGGTCTGCAGGCTCCTGAGCAGTCCAGCCCTTGCCCACCTCTGTGCATGTGACTTTGTCTGTGTTGCCCACTTCATCAGCCCCTCGGATGAATCTACTACTTACAGCTTTGAAGTCCTTCCCTCTGCCTGGGTTATCCTTCTCCCAAATCCTCAGTTGCTGTTTGTTCATCATTTGGTTTCCTGCTTAAATGCCACTTGCTCGGAGAAACCTTCCCCAACCACTCTCGTAAAATAGCTCCCGGTCTACCCCTGAGACCCACAATCTCTGCCACCCTGCTTGCTTTCCTTCATCATGCTTATCATTGTATGAGATCATATGATTTGTTTGTTTTCCATCTTCCCACTAGGACACGGGCAGAAGGAGCTTGACTTTGCTCGCTAATGGATCCTCAGTACCTGCATATAAGAGTAAAGTTTGAAAAAACAAAAAACAAAAAAAGAGTAAAGTTTGATAAATATTTGTTGAACGAAGGACAATAATATAATTCACCCACCGTAATTTTATTTTGAAGCTCTAAACATTAAGTTGACTCATGTCCCTGAAACAAGAAAATCTGATTTACTGTATTACCTCCTGCTTTCTCTACTCTCTGCTCTCCTTCAAACTATCCTGATCATGTTATCATTTCCATGTTGTGATAAATAATATTTATATTCACGAGTATTGTTGTAATAAACAATAGTGTTTACCTTCATTGAGTCTCTGAGTTGTTGAGAGAAAGTTCTGCATTTGCATGGATTTGATATCTGCCACTGTTTCTTTTACCATATCTTTTACCAACTCTTGGCTGATAGAAGTTTATAATTTCATCATTTTTAAAAGAAATGAACCTGGGACACCTGGGTAGGCTCAGTGGTTGAGCAAATGCCTTTGGCTCAGGTCATGATCCCAGGGTCCTGGGCTCGAGTCTCACACATCGGGCTCCCCGCAGGGAGCCTGCTTCTTCCCCTGCCTGTGTCTCTGCCTCTCTTGTCTCTCATGAATAAATAAATAAAATCTTTTTAAAAAAAAGATTAAAAGAAATGATCCTGAGAATTAAAGTCCCAAAGGTATTGTTTGTTGGGAAATATGGACTTCCATCTGTGTAGCACTTGTTCTGGGTATAACAATTACTGCATCATACCTTCTTTCTGGAAAATTTTGCAGACCTGATTCTGTTATCTCCTGGTAAGAAGGTACTCCACCTAAGAGAACTCAGGCCACCTTGACTTCCTGTTCTTTTGTCTGGATACCCATAGAATTCTTTGATATCATTTTCCAGTAAATTCACTACAATATGCTCAGGTGTTTTTTTGTTGTTGTTGTTGTTTTGTTTTGTTTTTTTTTATCAGTTTCTACAAGTATTCACTAGGACGTTTGTGCTTTCTATAGATTTAATTCTCTTTTGAAAATATTTTCTTGTTATATTATGAATCTTTAAAAATGTCATCTGTGATTTCTAGTTCTATTTGCTGTCTTTCATTAGTCCTATTCCTTTATTAATATTAACTAACATGATTGTCCTTTTGAATTTCATTTTATTCATTTCATCTAGTTAGTGCTAGATGCTTCTGATTATATTTTCAGTAGAGCCTATTTTTTCTTTTGTGCTGATTCTTAGGTGACTTTCATTTCTGTAATCTTATTTTTTTCTTCTATTTCTTTCCCAAGATCTATCAGCTCACTCTTCAGCTACTTCTATTGTTTTACCACCTCTTCCCAGAGTACTTCTACCACCTAACCCTTTCTTTGAGCTCTTGTTAGTTACAGGACATGTGTTTGTACATTTTATCTGCTTTGTAGCACTTCTTATCTGATATATGTTCTTTCTTTCTTTCCTTCCTTCCTTCCTTCCTTCCTTCCTTTCTTTCTTTTCTTTTCTTTTCTTTTCTTTTCTTTTCTTTTCTTTTCTTTTCTTTCTCTCTTTTCCTTCCTTCTTTCTTTCCTTCCTTCCTTCCTTCCTTCTTTCTTTCTTTCTTTCTTTCTTTCTTTCTTTCTTTCTTTCGTTCTTCTTTCTTTCTTTCTCTCTCTCCCCTGCCCCCTGGCTTTCTGTTTCATGTACTTAAAAAAGATGATAATTTAGGCATGTTTCCATAAGTCTCATGTTCCTCCTTTTTCGTGTTCACTCATTGCATAGAGGAATTCTTTGTCCTGCTCCAGCTGTTTGCACAGAGAGAGTGTGGGGAAGGGACAGGATAGTACCTCAGGACAACACAGTTTGCAGTCTGTCCTGATGTCCCCGGTGTGTTCTTGGGTCTCTGCCCCGGGCATTGAATCCGCTCTGGGCTAGCTGTGCAAGATACCCAGGACAAGTTCTTGTGCAGCGATTGAGCTTTCACTTCTCTCCAGTTAGCAAAAACATCATTTTAGGAAGTCTGTGTCCTGCACAAGCTCTCCTCCCCTTGGCCATGTGGATGGTCTGACTCCAGAAAATCTGTCACGGCTCCTAGTTCCTCATCCTGCCTTCTGCTCCCAGCTGCTCCTTGTCATACCAGGCATAGGGAAGCTGGGTCTACAGAACATGAAACTGGATCTTGTTGTTCCAAGTTGTTTTCCTCTTAGGATGCTACTACCTTGGTTAGGATATTTTTTTTTCTTTTGAGGACTTTTTTTTTAATTTTTTTGTATTGGAGTTCAATTTGCCAACATTTAGCATAACACCCACTGCTCATCCCACCAAGTGCCCCCCTCAGTGCCCATCACCCAGTCACCCCCAACCCCCACTTACCTCCCTTTCCACCACCCCTTGTTTTTTTTCCAGAGTTAGGAGTCTCTCATGTTCTGTCTCCCTCACTGATATTTTCACTCACTTTCTCTCCTTTCCCTCTATTCCCTTTCACTATTTTTTATATTCCCCAAATGAATGAGACCATATGTTTATCCTTTTCCAATTGACTTATTTCACTCAGCATAATACCCTCCAGGTCCCTCCACATCGAAGCAAATGGTGGGTATTTGTCGTTTCTAATGGCTGAGGAATATTCCATTGTATACATAGACCACATTGTCTTTATCCATTCATCTTTTGATGGACACCGAGGCTCCTTCCACAGTTTGGCTATTGTGGACATTGCTGCTAGAAACATCGGGGTGCAGGTGTCCCAGCGTTTCATTGCATCTGTATCTTTGAGGTAAATCCCCAACAGTGTAATTGCTGGGTTGTAAGGCAGGTCTATTTTTAACTCTTTGAGGAACCTCCACACAGTTTTCCAGAGTGGCTGCCCCAGTTCACATTCCCACCAACAGTGTAAGAGGGTTCCCTTTTCTCCGCATCCTCTCCAACATTTGTGGTTTCCTGCCTTGTTAATTTTCCCCATTCTCACTGGTGTGAGGTGGGATCTCATTGTGGTTTTCATTTGTATTTCCCTGATGGCCAGTGATGCAGAACATTTTCTCATGTGCTTGTTGGCCATGTCTATGTCTTCCTCTGTGAGATTTCTGTTCATGTCTTTTGCCCATTTCCGGATTGGATTGTTGGTTTCTCTGCTGTTGAGTTTAATAAGTTCTTTATAGATCTTGGACACTAGCCCTTTATCTGATAGGTCATTTGCAAATATCTTTTCCCATTCTGTAGGTTGTCTTTGAGTTTTGTTGAGTGTTTCTTTTGCTGTGCTAAAGCTTCTTATCTTGATGAAGTCCCAATAGTTCATTTTTGCTTTTGTTTCTCTTGGCTTCATGGATGTATCTTGCAAGAAGTTGCTGTGGCCAAGTTCATAAAGGGCGTTGCCTGTGTTCTCCGATTAGAAGGATTCTTAGCTTTTCCAGCTCTGCCCAAGTTCTACAGGGGCTACAGTCCTCCCTCTGTGCCCCCACCTCCTGCCCCTCTCACAATCTTTTTCTTCATAAGTTCTGGTATGTTCTTCAGGCATTTCCAAATGGCATTAAAAACAGAGTTTCTTTTTTAATAACAGCTTTATTGAAATGTAGTTCACATACTATATGACTTGTTTTAAGTTATGTCATTTAATGGTTTTTGATATGTTCATACAGTTGTACAATCATCAATACAATCAATTTCACAACATTTTTGTCAACTCAAAAGGAAACTCTCATACCATTTGGTAGCCATCCCCTATTCACCCCAACTCAGCTCTAAGCCACTAGTAATCTACTTTTTGCCTCTGCAGACATGTGTATCCTGGACATTGCAGATAAGTAGAATCATACAATATTTGGCCTTTTGTCTAACTTTTTTTACTAAGCAGATTCTTTTCAAAGTTCACGCATGTCATAATATGTCAGAACTTTATTTTTATTTCTGAATTATATATCAATGTATGAATATACCACACTTTATTTAGTTCATCAGTTGATGGACAGTTGGTTTGTTTTTGCTTTTGAGCTGTTATTAACAACATTTCTATGAACATATGTGTACAGGGATTTCTGTGGACACGTTTTCAGTTTTCTTGGATCTATACCAATAAGGCAAATTGCAAAGTCAAAATTATAATTCTCCTTTTTACATTTTGAGGAATGCTAGACTGTTTTCCAAACTGGCTGCACCATCTTACATCCCTACCAACATTATATGAAGGTTCCAGTTTCTTCACATTTTGCCAATACTTGTTACTGTCCTTGTTGTTTTTCTTTTTTAATTGTGGTTCTCCTGATGAATACGAAGTGGGTATCTGTAGTATTTATTTTTGTTTCTCTGATGAAGTGATGTTGAGCATCTCATCATATGCTTATTGTCCATGTACATATCTTGTTTGGAGAAATTTCTATTCCAATCTTCTGCCTATTTTTTAAGTTGGGCTATTTGTCTTTTTATTATTGAGTTGTAAGAGTTCTTTATGTATCATAAATAAAAGTCCTTTATCAGATATATGGTTTTCAAAAACTTTCTCCTTTCCATAGGTTCTCTTCCATTCATAATGGGATCATTTAAAGAACAAAAAAATGGTCATTTTTATGATGTGCAGTTTGTCTATTTTCCATTTTATTGCCTGTGCTTTGAGTGTCATATCTTTGACACAATTGCCTAATCCAGAGTCACAAAGATTTATGCCATAGCTTCTTCTAAAAATGTAATAGTATTAGCTCTTATATTTATGTCTCTGATCAACTTTAATTCATTTTTATATATAGTCTGAGGTGGGAGTCCAACTTCATTTTTTTGCATGTAGATACATTTGTCCATTTACTGAAAAGACCATTCTTCCCCCAATTAAATTGTTTGGCATCAGTTGACTATAAATGTGCCATGCTGAAAATCTTCAGTAAGATGTTAAATTGAAGTGGCAAGAACAGACATCCTCGTTTTTGTTTCTGACTTTAGGAGAAGAGCATTCAGTCTTCTACCATTGAGTATAATGTTAGCTGTGGTTATTTTCTTCATTTTCTCCTTTATCAGTTTGAAGAAGTTGCTTTCTATTCCTAGTTTGTTGAGTGTTTTTATCATGAAAGTGTGTTGAATTGTGTTAAATGCTTTTGCCACATTTATTGAGACAGCAGTGTGGTTTTAGTCCTAACCTATTGATCTGATATATTCATCGAGTTTTGGAGATTAAACCAACTTTGTAAATCCAGCTCATTCATAATGCATGATCCTTTTTTATATTGCTGGATGTGGTTTGCTAGCATTTCATTGAAATTTTTTGCATCTAATTCTTAGGAGATAGATCTGTGGTTCTGTTTTTTAATGATGTCTTTTTCTGGCTTTGGTACGAGGGTAAGACTAACCACATAGTATTAGGAAGTGTTTCCTCCTCTTCTATTTTGTGGAAGATTTTGTGAAGAATTCCTATTAGTTATTCCTTAAGTGTTTTATAGAATCACCAGTGAATCCATCTGGGTGTGGACCTTTCTTTGTGGGTAATTTCTAAAAGACATACTAGTCCTTATTTGCTATAGGTTATTGAGACATTTTGGTAGTTTTGTCTTTCTAAGAACTTGTCCATTGCATCTTACTTAATTAGTTGACATATAGTTGTTTGGAGTGTTCCCTTATTATCCTTTTTGTTTCTGTGAGGTCTATAGTAACGTCCCATATTTCATTCCTGACTTTAATAATTTGAATATATTCTGTCCCCCTGCCTTGGTTCAGTCTACTTCAAGGTTTGTCAATTTTACTGGTCTTTTCAGAGAACCAATTTTGGGTTTTGTTGATTGTCTATTGTTGTTCTCTGTTTTGTTTATCTCCACTCCTATATCATTTCCTTCCAATTCTTACCCAAGGTTTAGCTTTCTTGTCTTTTTTTCAGTGTGTTAAGATACTGTTTGCATGATCTATCTTTTCCATCTGTTACTTTCAACCCATATATATTTTTTAATCTAAAGGATATCTCCTAGAGAGAGCATAGAGTTAGATGTTATTTTTTTTTCATCCAGTCTGATAATCTCTACCTTTTGGATTGTTCAACCCTTTCAATTTTAATCTTATTACTAATATAGTTTGATTTATGCCTGCCATTTTACTTTCTGTTTTCTATCTTCTCATGTCTTTTATATTCCTCTGTGCTTTCTTTGCTGTTTTCACTGCATTTAGCAAATATTTTCTGGTGTTTTTTAATTTCTAATTTTCTTTCTTGGCATTGGTTGATTTCAGGAAGCAAGGAGAAGCAGAGGCCTTTACTCACGTATTTTAAACCAGAAGTTCTCTATTCCAGGTCTGTGTTTCAGAATATGGTGCAACACCCATGGTGGATATTTGTGAGTTTCATCACAAATCCTTCCCTCTTGGACATCTTTTCAGTTTGGTTCAGTGACTGAGTTGGGGGGTGCTAGTAAGGAAATCTGGACTTTTGTCATAGCTGTTATTAACCAATTGTATGATCATAGGATAGTCAGTATTTCTCTTGGACTGATTTTCTTAAGTGTAAAATGAAAGAGAAATTGAGTTAGATTTTATTTAATATTCCTTTTGATACCAGTATGTTAAAATTGTAGGAATACAATGATTATATGACCCTTAATACCTAAGCATATGAACCAGGTAGAGTCAAACCTTTTGTCTCTTAGGTTAGGCAATCTTATCTACAGCTGAAGTGACCTGGGGCACAAGATTTAACTAGATTTATATCATAGTAAAATAATTATTTGTTTTACGCCACTGAGCAGTATCCCACAGACCATTCCCTTATGTGTGAACAATCATAACATAAGGATGGGAGGAAATACACACTTTGAAATGATCATTACTATAAGGCAGTCCAGGAAGCCTCATTAGTATAAGCGCTTTGTGTCCTATACCCATGTCCAATTATTTTGTAAAGATATTTTGTTAGCGAATCCATTATCCATTGGTTATCTACAGTATGTATACTTCTCAATGGTGACTTATGTGCTATTTTATATACTAAGAAGACATGATCTCTACTCTAATAGGTCCCATTTGAAAATGAAAGGGAGAATAAATGCAGAGAGACACTTTTAATTATTAATGACAATGGAAGGGAGCTTTAGCACAAATAATTCCAAAGACATTTCTATTTGGCTTGGAATTTTAATATGATTTTTGACAGATCTATTTACCTAATTATATTTTATCTAGGATGGTATTAAAATGAGCTTCTATTCTCTAAGCACTTACCAACAGTGTGGTAGAAGCCCTGGCTACAAAGCATGTTGGTTACAGCAGGAAACTGGTCCAGGATTGAAAAATGTTTTGTGAATTATCCATAACAAGGAAAACCTTCATGTAGATAACCAACAATCGAATATACATAAAACCACAGATGACAAAAAAACAAACAAACTTTTCTATAACTGAGCACAGCTGGGCAAGGATACACAAAGGCGCTGGAGGGGATGCATGGGGTGACTGGAGCCAAGATGATGAGTCTGTAAAAGCTTCGTGCTGATGCCCTCCTGCAGCACATTTCTTTAACATCTTTAAAAATGTTCCTGGTCCAGCTGTTTCATGGAACAATGTAGACTTTTATGACCTCTCTTTGTTAGTCTCATTCATTCATTTACTACTATGAATAAAGAGTGGATCTCAGACAACTGAGTGTTCCAGTTACTTACTGATCAAAATCATGGAAATATTTTCAATAATTTAATAGATTAAAGGATACAGAAATATCTTGATATGTATATTTTCAGGCTTATCTGTCCACCAGTGTCAGTCCCACCCTCATCCCTGTTGTTACTTGCTCTAAGTTGCAAATCCTCTCTTCCTATTTACAATTCTAGTTGAAGGAGCACTCATTTCATCTCCATAATTACTTTTGTAAGAAATTATCTCAGTAAGACACCTAAACTTACCCAAGATCATATTGTATTATATTATACATGCATTATATTGATCATGTATTATATTGTATAGTCTTTAATCCTTTGGAGCGATTTCTCAATTTACTTTACTGTTTCATGAAAACTTATTCAGTTTAGTATTTTGCATTTCAAATTCCCTTAAAGTCAACCAAATATGTTCTTATTGACCAACAGTGAATAGGGTATTTAACAATAGGTGATACTTGATTTAATGCATGTACGCAGTCAAACCATATGATAACATTTTCATTTTTAAGCTGTTTGATAATAACCATTCTATGAGAGCATTCCCCCAAATATGTTCTGCAGAACATTGCTTAATATATATTTTGTCAAAATAAGTTTGGGAAACATTAAGTAAAACAAAGTTAAACAGGTTTGATTATGTTAGGACTCATTAGAGATCTGGGTAGGCTAGTGTAAATTATGAATCTCCAGGAAAAGAATATAATGCAATGTCCTGACATTTTTCTTTTTTTTTATATAAATTTATTTTTATTGGTGTTCAATTTGCCAACATATAGAATAACACCCAGTGCTCATCCCGTCAAGTGCCCCCCTCAGTGCCCGTCACCCAGTCACCCCCACCCCCCGCCCACCTCCCCTTCCACCACCCCTAGTTCGTTTCCCAGAGTTAGGAGCCTCTCATGTTCTGTCTCCCTTTCTGATATTTCCCACTCATTTTTTCTCCTTTCCCCTTTATTCCCTTTCACTATTTTTTATATTCCCCAAATGAATGAGACCCTATAATGTTTGTCCTTCTCCAATTGACTTATTTCACTCAGCATAATACCCTCCAGTTCCATCCACGTCGAAGCAAATGGTGGGTATTTGTCTTTTCTAATGGCTGAGGAATATTTCATTGTACACATAGACCACATCTTCTTTATCCATTCATCTGTCAATGGACACCGAGGCTCCTTCCACAGTGTGGCTATTGTGGACATTGCTGCTAGAAACCTCGGGGTGCAGGTGTCCCAGCGTTTCACTGCATCTGTATCTCTGGGGTAAATCCCCAGCAGTGCAATTGCTGGGTCGTAGGGCAGATCTATTTTTAATTCTTTGAGGAACCTCCACACAGTTTTCCAGAGTGGCTGCACCAGTTTTGTCCTGATATTTTTCATTGAGCATCTAGTAGGACTGGTGTTTTGAAAAATACCTTTGAGCGATGTCCTGACATAAATTTATAAAGGGGAAGAGATAAATATTTGGACTGTGCAGACTAGCTCTTGTTTACTACTTTTATTTCCAGATGGTACAAAAACTCCTTATCAAAATTTTAACATCAAACCAATAGACTGGGAATTTCAATCCAAACTGAAGAATATGATAATAACACAAAGCAGTAATTTAAGTCTTGGGTGCCTATAATTATCCTTCAAAGAGCATTATGCCAGCACTCTGATACAGTGTTAACCCTGACAGTTCTTTTTTGTAATGCAAGTGCCTGATTTAAGCTTTGATTGCCTTCAAAGAGGTACCCATTTCAAAGACAGTTATCTAGAATAAACACATTGCCAGCCACCTAACCAGATAAACAGCCAGACCCCTTCCCCCAATGAGGCTCCTTTAGCTTAGAATTTTGGCTGATTTTGATAACTGACCATTTGGGCCACTTGTCTTTTCTCTTCCCTGTGCTTTAAATTCCTTCTCTTATAATTTAAATTTACTAATAAGGAGTGAACTTAGAAACCTTAGGCTCCCATCTTTGACTCCCATACAAATAGAACCCCCAGCCTGTGTGTGGACTCTCTCTACCCCTAACCTCATTGTGTGGCCCCAGGTCTACTGTGTAATTTCTAAGTCTCATAAGTAATAAACCTCTATTTTTTTCAAAATTTTCTGGTGGTTGTTATTGAAGGACATCTTGCAATTACAATAAGAACCACAGGGACACCTGGTTGGGTCAATCAGTTAAGCATCCAACTCTTGATTTCAGCTCAGGTCATGATCTGGGTTGGGCTCTGCTCTCAGTGGGGAGTCTGCTTGATCTTCTCCCTCTCTCTCTCCTTCTGCCCCTCCCTGCCCAATGCTCATGCTCACTCACTCACACTCCTTCTCTTTCAAATAAATAAATAAATCTTTTTGGTTTAAGAGCCACAAAAAGTGGTCCAGCCACAACATTGGTTATTGATAGGCCAAGACCATCACAAAGCAACTAATATAAGTATTTTTAAAGTATTTCTGACACTATCCAAGCAATATAGCTGTAACTTCTCTTTCTACATAGAAAACAAAATGCTAAGCTACTTATAAGCTAGTAAGACCTACAGATAATGTACAATGTGTTCTTTTAGACAGTATTGACCATACTTCTACCAAGGAGATTGTTGCACAAAACACTTAATTTTACAGAGGTTTTTTAAGATCAATAGTACAAATTTGATTAGGTTTGGCAAAAGGAATATGAATATTCCAGTAATATATTATATTATTTTCTCTTGTGAGTGCCAGCCAATAAAGAAATAGATCTAAATATAGTACCAGCTTTATTACTGGGTTAATTAGCATAGTTTTGCCTATAAGGAATGGAAATTACCAAGTAAAATTGGCTTAAAAAATAAAGCAATTTACCACCTCACATAACAAGTTCATAGGGAGATCTTCTCCAGGATATCAGGGCTTCGGCACTAATCTTCAGTTATCCTCTTGTTTCTGTCCTCCTCTACATGCTGGCTTCATCCTTATGCTGGGAGTAAAAGGGCTATGTTAGTTACAAGTATGATTTCTAGACACAAAAACATCCAAAGGAAAAAGAAAGCCTTATTTCTTACTTAGGAGTAAGCAGATTTTTCATGGAAGCCCCTACTAATTGTCCCTCACATGTCATTGGCCAGAAATGGGTCACATGCCATTCCTAAATCCTGGCAAGGGGTAATGGGATTACTGTGATTGGTTTAGACAAATCAGTATTCTGGACCTGTAGATAAAGTCACCTTTTCTTCAGCTGCTTGGGAGAAATAGATTTTTGGAAGGGAAGAAAAAGGGAGAGGAGAAATGAATATCGAATTGTAATCAAGAGTATCTGCTCTATAACCCAACATAGGGGATCCCTGGGAAAGTTAAGTAGCGTTTTCTACTCGTTTGCTTCCTTCTACATTGCACTAACTTGCCTCCGCAGCAGGCAAAGAAAACAAAAGTGATGGTAAGCCTGTTGGTGTTGACTCTTGCTCATGTGCCTACCACATGCCAAAGCAGCCAATGTGTAATTCCAACTTTTCCCACAAATCCATGTGCCAGGCAATAGGAGAGAGGGAGAGATCCGGGAGGGATAAAAAGAGGAACAAGAAGATTATTTTGCTCTTAGCTCACCCATATAAGTCATTTCTCCCCAGGGAAGAACAAGTGAAAGAATGGAAAGAGTGGTAGATATTTACTTCCTGTTTACTTCCCAGGATGTGTTGGCAGAATTTTTTCCACTAATTAGTGGAAACTCTAGAATAAAAGCCACAGGCTTTCTCAGTCATGAGGAAAGTAGCTACCATCAGCAGTCTTGTAGGCATTCATTCACCTTGTAATCATGTAGTAATTCCTCATTGTTACCATGCAGGGAGCTAAGTACTGGATGAGCACCGTGAAGAAGACATGGCCCCAGCCCTACAAGGGCCCCATGCTCTCTGTCTCCATTATGACATAACAAGTAAATAAATTCATGAAAACACTCCAGTATTTTAATCTATAAAGTCCTGTAGATAAAACAAGGCAAGAGATATTTTTCCAGGCAGCCTGGGTGGCTCAGTGGTTTAGCACCGACTTCGGCCCAGGTTGTAATCCTAGAGACCTGGGATCAAGTCCCTCATCGAGCTCCCTACATGGAGCCTGCTTCTCCCTCTGCCTGTCTCTCTCTCTCTCTCTCTCTCTCTCTCTCTCTCTCACTCATGAATAAATAAATAAAAAAGAGAGAGAGAGAGATTTTTCCTACCTACCCAATAAGTCCAAAAAGACTTTATGAAATAATAGTTTAGGATTTGGGAAGATGGATAAGTTGTCATTAGAATTTCAGACAATGCAAAGATCCTGAACCAAGCATGGATACGCGGAACAGAGGTTGTGTTCAGGGAGATATGGGTAGACTTCTGTGGTTCAGAGATGATGCCCACAGTTGGATGGATCCCCGAGGCAGAAAAGGGAGGTCAGGGTCAGGTTATGGTGGGTTTTAACCAGTCAGGATTATGCTTGAGGCACAATACTGCTTTCTTCTCTCCACCCTGATCTTTGCAGTGAAATCTTTCAGTGGAACTTCTATACCAAATGATGTATGCAGTGAGAAAAAATAATTAACAGACTTTCGCCATGGCACTTGAGGATGGGTACGAAAGAAATGGAACACATAAATTCTTCACACAACAAATACATAGAATGTGCCAAAATTAAATTAGATAATAATATAAGACAATGAGGCAATAGTGCCATTGATTGTGGCAGTTTTTTCGCTCCATTTTTGGAGCCAATAGCACCTAATTTTGACTATCCTCTGGAGTGTCTAATTCAATCATGCTGTCATCAAATATTTATTGTATGCTATGTGCTAGATAAAAAATCTTCATCATTGAGGGCAGATTTGATTTGGGGAACCTGCCCAAAGTCATTTGTATCCAAGTCGGCTGAATAAGGTGGCCCATCAGAAAAAGGAATGTCATTGTAGGCGAAAACTGGTGCAAACATGAAAGCAGATTTTCTTTTCCTCGTCTGCCCTGCAAACTGCGAAGCATAAAATGAGAGCTGTAAATTCAAGGCCCTTTCCAAAGAGAAAAGCATCTTAAGCAATGGCAGCATCACTGAAAAAAAAAAAAAAAGTGTCAGTAACTTCCTGCTGAGCCTGCTTTGAAGGATGCGCTTCATTTTGATGTCTGAGGTTCCCTGCGCTTATTCCAGTGAGCCTCCAGACACTTTAGCAACACCTCAGCTCTCCTTCCAATAGCACATGGAAGACACAATATTGCCCAGCAGTTTCGAAGGGCTCTCAACCCATTGCGGTGTGCAGCCACTGAGAAAGATCTTTAGGAAGCTTTGGACTGAGCACGGCCCTTCAAAGCAAATATTGAAGGACAAAATGGTATATACAGAGTCTGGGATATGTGTTTCATATCACCTCAAAGAAGGGTTCCAAATCAGAATTAAGTTTCATACAAAGGGTGCTCAAAAATAGAGAGGATATTATGTCTTATTATCCTGTATTGTAAATATTTATATATTAATACACAATCATAATTTATAAGCATGTCACATATTTTCATGGTAAATAGGTACACAGCCTTTGGCAGCATCTATGGAGTTGCTCAACATCCCCCCGACCCCCGAGAAGGAACATGTATCAGTGACTGTTCACTTCTCCAAACCATTACTCACTTCAGATAGGAAGGAATAATCACTATTTGGAAGCAGCAGCAGCAGCAGTAGTAGTAAAAATAATAATAGTTTAGATAATTGAAATGAAAACCTAATAAAGAGAGAAAGGAAGTGATACCAACAGAATAGTAAATGAACAAGAGAAAAACCTTAGGGTAGTGGCAATTAGTGAAATGGCTTCAAGGGAAAGGGCTCTAAGGCACATCCCTTTAGTTATATGAGGGAAAGAGGCCAGACTGGTTTAGACACATTTTTAGTGAGAACTCCAGAGATAGAGCACCCTGTCCGTGTGGCATGTCCATTCTTCCCTCTCTTTATTTTTTTTTTAATTTTTATTTATTTATGATAGTCACAGAGAGAGAGAGAGAGGCAGAGACACAGGCAGAGGGAGAAGCAGGCTCCATGCACCGGGAGCCCGACGTGGGATTCGATCCCGGGTCTCCAGGATCGCGCCCTGGGCCAAAGGCAGGCGCCAAACCGCTGCGCCACCCAGGGATCCCTCTTCTCTCTCTTTAGCGAGGATTAGCCCCCCACAAAATCTGCACCCGAAGGACTGAGATCTCTAGCCCCGCATTCAGTCCAGTGTTTCTCAGCCTGGAGCCAGATTCTGCTGTCGGGCATAGGATGCTGGTGTGCACATCCCTGCATTTGTATCTGCAGAGGGGCAGCCAGCAGACTTGGGTACTGATGGGGCTACACCCCGTGGGTCTCTCTTGCCCTTGGACCCGCTGGTGGCATGGTCCCAGGCTCACATAGACGGGTCCCTCCAGTAAAGGGTTAGAAGCCATGAGCTGTGCCTGGGCAGAGGCGCCACTCTTGTTCTTCAGGAGCATCTCATTGTCATTGCGAACGGTCACCTCATTGGAGATCTGCTGACCTTGGAGAGAGCAAATACATTTCAGCTCTCCAAAGGCAGGGATGACATCAAACAAAGGACAGCTTGGCTTTACTCTGCGGTGCCAGAGGGAAGTCTCCACCTGGTTCTGGAAGGAATCTGTCTCATTTCAGTTCACTTCATCTAGCTCCCACGTCTTGGCCTGTTTGAGGCTGTCAGCTGGAGGCCAATTACTGCCATTTAGAGAAGTGGATGTTTTAATGTGAATATTTGTCTGCAGGAATCGCATGGAGATCACCGCTTCATCTTGCAGAAACCCTGTGTTAATACCCAGTAATCTGGCCCAGTGCTTTCCCCACAACAGCGAAACAAATCAAATTCATTCCCCCTATTGCCTGGATTTAATTTCTTTGACTCATTTACATGTCAGCTTTTTTAAGTTTAAGTGAGAATATGAATTCGGGTTTCTGCGAGGCTCATGGCACTTTTCGCTGTGTTCTTAACAATATAAGATAATACAAGGCAGGAGTGCCACTGCTTGGGGTCAATTTTTCTGAATTGCTGAGGTTTATTTCCAGCCCATTTTAGTTGAATTCTGATGCAATCTAGTTCCAAATTAGGCATCTAGATCTTTACCAGTACCAGAGACACATACTTAGGAACCTGCCAGATATATAAAGGCATTCACTAATGTTTCTCAGGGATATATATAAATAATATTCATGACTGTTTCTCAGGGATATATTATATATATGGTCTACATATGTATAATGATGTTTCCATAAATTGATAACTTGACAGATTCTCTAAGTGTCGAACTGTCCTTGGTTTAAAAAAATCTGTTAATGATAGTTGGTGGCCATGTCTACTTGACCAGGATGTTCCCACTAAGAAATGTACAGTCACACACTGGAAATTCTATTCCTCATCCTGGTCCATCTTTGGGTCAGTGAAACACTACCCCACAGTTTGAAATCTCATCCATTTACGGCCCCCCAAAACCTCCTGGAGATTTCATGTTGCATGTAGGATAAAATGTAGAAGCCCTGAGCATGACCTCCGAAGCACTTCCCACCCTCCTGTCTTAGCTCCTCTAACAGCGCGCCCACCCTGTGCTCTGTCCCAGCTGCCTTTTCCCTGCTCATCCACTAGCATCTCCTCTCATAAGCTGACTGTCCTCAGCAGCACCACAGAAATCCAAGACCCGGATTTTCCTCTTGGTTAGACCTTTTGTGCTGGTACTCATGCCTTCCGAAGCTTCCCCTCGGTGGTAATGAAAAATAATCCAAAGCCGTTCTTGATTAATTGGCTGAAACTTACAGAGGATGCATTTTAAGTCTCCACTGTGCTCCCAGGACACTTAGTCATTCTGTCCATCCATGCATCCATCTGTCAATCAATCAAGTGCTGTGTTCCAGAAAAGTACGTTTTAGCCTAGTACTTAATCACATTGTAGAGATTATATTTCTTTAGCAAGCATCTGTTATGTACTGAAATACGAGTTATTGGTCTCTGTACATAGGTAGTTGAGTTTAGTGGGTAAGAGAGGCCAATAAACAGATTAGAATATGATGGAAGAATATATAAGGGTTTTTAGGAACATAAACAAGGGGCCCCTAACACACTCTGGTTGTTAATGTGGGAGTCAGAACAGTTTCTCTAAGAGCTGATTTGAGCTAAGTGTTAAATCACAAATAGGAGATACTTGATTTCTAAAGAAGTCTTATCATACTCTCATTGATGCCCCCTTATCACTTTGCCAGTCACATAGAGAGTGCTCAAAAAGTGTTTGATTCATTCTTTAGTAATTTATTCACTTGTCCTTTATGGAAGAGAGAGAGAAAGAGAGAGAGAGAGAGAACTGAGACTTCGGTTAAGTGGCTATAGATAAATTTGGGGTGGACATGTCTGTGATGTTGATAGTAAATCTCTCGGGGCACTTCAATTTTCCTCCAAATGCCCCCCTTTCTGTGTGATGTCCCACTGGCATGGGCCTCTCCATGTGGCCTCTTCTTGTCAGAAATTCTGGATCTCCTTACAGCTTGTTGGCTAAGATCCATGGGAGTGAAGGCGGAAGCTACTGAGACTCATACTGTTTGGGACCCTGATGGGCACAGCAATGGCTCTGCATCATGGAGCTCAGCAGAGAAAGTCACGGGCTGCCCATAGTCATGGAGGAGATGTGGATCCCATCTGTCCTGCACATTGGGGGATAAGGAATTGCTGATGGCCATCTTTGGAGACTATCTACTGCATTTCCTCCTCTTCCCATCACCTTATGCTTTACACCCTCCCCAGTACTGCAATGTGTATATTAGAACTTCTTCAGTATATTTCTCATAAATAGGTTATTGTTGATGACTCTTGCCAACTCCTGTTTTCATCCTATGATTCTCCCTACATCTTGGAACTAATGTCTGCACTTCCGCATAAAAATGCTGCCAGAACACAACTTATTTGTTAACAGGATTAACAGTAATGTGTAATTCTTCCCCAATCTTCAAGACTCAGTTATATCCGACTTCTTCCATAAACTCTTTATTGATCCTCCTGAAAAAGATGGAATTTCTCTCTTTCTAAGATTCATAGCAATGTACTTCTGGAACTTATAGCCTGGTTTCAATTATGATTAGATATGGGCATGCCTTATCTTTCTAATAATATAGAAAACTCAGAGACAAGTGGTAGGACCTACTTGTTTTTTAATTCCCCAAACACCATATCATTTTTTGTTTTCTTTTTCTCATTTGGAACTTCAGCTGAAGTTTCTTTCATCAATTATCGGCTCTTTGCCTCACAATTTTATTTTTGCTCCATATTGCTTTCTGGTACTTTATGCTATGATTTGTGTAGATATTGAACACAATTAGATGCTGTCAGCGAGGAAATCTACATTACAGAGATAGACTTAATTTTCCTCAGTTTTTTGAAAAGTGTTGACCATATACAAGATCTTCCTGCTTAGGTTAGAATGCAGAGCACCCTCACTCCATCTGGTTCTGATCCAGCACAGTCACATTTAGATTTCTGAGTCAAGGTGTCAAGTATTATCAGGAACTGCTGGTCTTGTTTTCAGTGGACATTTGTAAATGTGACTGAGCTGGCTCATTCCATCCTGCTCCATTTTTTTACTCAATGCACGCTTAAAAACACAATGCACGCAGTTGCTGGAAAATATTATTTTATAGCACTGCTCTCCATGGCAAGTGCCAACTATTTCTAAAATGTAATTCTTGAGTTCCTCTTCTTAAATAAACATTATTTGGTTAATTTTCAGAAAACTTTCAACCAGACCATACTACAATAAAATCTTCCAGCACTTTGGAAGCATGTTATTTTGGGAGATTACACAACTGTGGGGTGCAGAGTAGAGAGTATAGACTTGGATTTCAATCCATATGATCTTAGGAAAGCTACTTTTTCCACTAGTTCTAGTCTCCTATGCTAAACAAGCTATGCTTACATGTACCTCTTACGTTTTATGTCGAGGATAAAATTATTATATCAAAGAGCTTGCCACATAAATGGCAGATTTCATCCTGTCATGGAAATATGCTTAGCTAGATAGTGCTCCAGACAATGTCATGTATGTTGTATAACGTAGTCCATCCATGTGGTTTAATATGGACAGGAAAATCTAATAATAATTTTTATATTGGCATTAAAAAAGACAGCCTTTCCCCTTTGTGAGAATTTTAGATGAGGAAAAAAAAATAGTGCCTTAACCAGAAGTCTGTATTAAAGACATGTAGCAGAATAAGTATTGGAAATCATCTTGTGAGAATGTGCGTATAATCTGATGACATGTGACTGATGCTGTCCTAGCCATCTTTTATCCTCCCAAGATGAATGAACAATAGAGACCATGCCTTCTTCCTGACCCTGTTATCTTTCCAATTTTAGAATATGTGGATGGAAGCGATCACTGAAATCAAAAGCTATTTCAAATGTTATTTTGATTGTTATAATTTTAAATGCAATTTTATCCCTCAAAAGGTTAAAACGTATCCAGTTTTGCTTCTAACTTATTTGAGAGCAATATGTGACTGGTTGAGTCCCTATATCCAACTCTAACAAAGAGTGACAAGAGTTTCAATTCTGTTAATGAAAAGCAAGAACCAGATCCCCCTCCCCACTTTTATGGCATCATAGCTACATCAACAAAGGCCAAATAAAGGAGTCAGACCCTTGCTGGCAGTCTTGTTTGAGAGGTGCTCAATTACAGTGTACGTGCTCAGAATTGATAGATGAAGCCTCAAGAAGGAAGGTACGAACTCTCAGCTGTCGTGTTCTCCGGTTATCAATCTCATGTGGACCACAGTATCTTTAAAGAATTACTGTTTCACGGTATCATCAAGTACTGGGTTTTCCAATTGTTTCCTATCTCAGCAGTCCTGAAATGATGATACTTCAACAATGTTTGGCCTATGAGAATTCACCGTAAGGAAAGTGCAATGCAGGGAAGAAGTACTGTATTGATAATAAATAATCATTACTGTATTACAGATTAATTAAGTGCATGATCATCAAATATGCTTAAGCCTTACAGGAGACAGGAGTTTGAGATCAGTGGCTCTCTCCTATGATATCTCCATTATGTCTCCTTAATAATTCATTGATGCACATGGATTTTATTTTCAGTTTTTGACCCAAATAATTCAGATTATATTTGTAAGCATCTCAATATCCTTATTACAAGAGATTTTTTTTTACTCTTTTTGTCACTTATTCAACAAATTTTCTGGAGTACATATTGTTTTACATAAGTGAACAGAGAAGGAAACTCCCACTCCTTGTGGATATTGCATTCTAACAGAAATGCAATAATAAATACCAAACACAGCACAGTAACATAAACACTGTAACAGTAGCCAAAGAGAAGTCTATAGAAGGACAAAGCATATAGTAGTAGGGTAAGAGGGCAAGGGAGCTGGAAACTATGGAGCTAGTTGGGGGAGCCAGCCTCAGTGAGGTGACATTGAAGCAGACCTGGCAAAGATGCAAGAATCTTCCAGGTGACTATTTAGGGGAAGAGCATCCTATCAGGGAAACAGCCAGTACAGTCTTAAGGCAAGTCTGTGTCTGGGATGTTCCAGGAACCATAAGGAGACAAGGGTTCCTAGACCAGATTTCTTACTTTGTTCTTTCTTTTTGCACTTCGGATATTCTTTTTTACCTTTAGGGAAATTTATTTTCCCAAAAATATAAAGTGTTTGGTTTGTAAAAATAACATCTAACCATAAAATGATCATTAATCTTGATGTAAGTACTTATCTTTGCAGAAGAAGCATGGTTCCCCTGAGAATATTTAAATTTGAGAGTCCTTATACGAAGTGAAAAGAAATTTAGAGTAATGGAAAAAAAAAAAAAAAGAATCAGCAGAGGAACTGCCCCTTCTTTGGAAAAACATGCTGCATGAGCTCAGTCTGCTTTCAGCCACCGTCGCCCCAAATTATATGTTCAACATCTGCCACTCTGGGGCCATCTCAGCCTCTGAGGACAAAGACACTAAAGCTCTCTTGCTCTGCTCTAGCTGATTCTCAAGAGGAGCTGATAAGTCATTACCTCTAAGGGGTAAGTGACTCATAGGAATGAGGGTCTAATAGGAGAATTTTAGCTGACTATGGGAAATGGGAGAAATTTATATTTAGGTTGCTTCTCATTCTCACAAAGCAAAGGAACATCTGTTTTTATGACTCAAGGTGCCCTATTGGTATAAACTAACATATACTAATATATATATATATAATATATATATATTATATATATGTAATATATAACTAATGTATACACATACATACAAATTATAGATTTTCAAAAACATACATATACTATATATTAAAGAAGGTAGCATACAAGACAAGATATTAAATTACATTATAGACACCTGGTCCCAACAGAGCAAGAAGAATTTAATTAAATCACAGATTTGGGAGAAACATTCAATCCTCAATTGATGGGAGAAAACGAGATGTTTCATCATACTAAGTTGAAAAAAATAGGTTCAGGTGGGCTTACACGATGTCATAATGCATCCAGAAGGGTTGGTTTGAGATTTTATAGTAATAAATAATTTCATTAAAATTACCTTTATGAATGCTGGTGCCACCTGGGAAAGTCACAGAGTCACTGTTTCCTTCACCAGGTAATTGATATAGTCCCCTAGCAAGCCAAGGGGATGGTATATGCCTGGAATCTCTAATAACATAAAAACCCTTTTGGGGAAAAAAAATAGTCATGTCTTTAAACTTTCATGTGTGTGTGTATGTGGCAGAGAAGAAACTAATTGGAGCAGAAGGTAGCTAGAATTTTTAAGTGTAATCATTAATAGCTTCACAGTTGTGTTGATAGCATCCAACAGAGTTACCTTCTTGGGCAGAAACACAGATCACTCCTGCTGTTCTTGGAGAAGGCATGAGAAGGATATGGATTCGTGTCCACAAGACCTCTTAGCAAAAAAATAAGTGCTCCCTAGAAAAATATGATCCGTTCCCAAACTCACCCTTTAACTTTCCATTGGAGGTCCTGTAAAATAGCAGTCCTGTGAAATTACTCATTGAACTGATGAAATTAAAATATTTATATTCTGCACATGCACACATGGAGGAAAATCTCACTTCAATTATAGCAGTTAAGCAGTCTGAAGTCATTTTCCCAGCTAGCATTTGGCCATTCCATTGAGATTGAAGGAATCTGGTACAATAACGGTTCTTATTAATTCACTGCTCTTCATTTTAAAAGAATATTATGATTCCTTTGTGCTGTAAATTGTTTGGGCAATACGATGGTGCGGGGCCTTGTGACTATAAAGTCGACATGCTAGGAGGACAAAGTTCTCAGGAACAATAGCTACCATTTACTGTTTGGCACTTTTTAAATGTTCTCTGTAAGATAATTTTTATTTCTGATTCACTTTTCTTTTTGTCTTTCCCAAAAGGGATTTAAGTTAATTACATTTTCTAATGTGACTTTGATATTTCAGTCCCCCCAAATCTTACAAGGAATATGCAGCCGAAATGTCATTCTCATTCTTTTATTTTCCTGGAAACTCTGATATTAAATATGGGTGTCACACTGGAAAGTTCCACCAGAAGAAAAAGTTAAACAAGGCATAAAATTTACATTAGTAACATCTCATTAACCCATCATCTAGAAAGCTTTTGTTACATGATTTTCATCATTTATGAAATTATTTTGGTGTCTCTTTTCGTCTTTTTTTTTTTTTTTTTTTGCTTGTAGGACTGAACTTTGTTGTGCATTTATCTCCATCAAAATGTTGTAGCTGCATTTGGCATTATTCCCACCACACTCTTCTCCTTTTTTGTGAAAGGATGAAACTAGCCTAGTTTGATAATAATCATTCCTGATTACTCTCTCTGGGGAAAACAGCTTGAGAAGCACATTATTTAATTAAATACTCATAATGCCCTTTAAAACCCTCATTTTCTATAACCTGTTGATTATGAAATCAGTTAGCCTTACATGTAAAAATTTTTACTACTTTTAGTATATAGGTTTATATGCCACTGGGATAGTCATGACTGTTTAAAATGTGTGCAGCTCTTAACTTTCAAACAAAAGGTGTTCTAAAAGTTCACTGCTAAGTCAGTGTCTCGATTTGAAAAAAAAAAAAAAAAGAAAGAAAGAAAGTGTTCTTTAATAAAAATTAGTCCTGTAAAAGATAATTGGGTACCCAGGGCAACACCAAACATAAAATAATTATAACACTTTTGCTAATAATACATCTTGTGATAATACTACTAATAATAATGAATAGCAACAACATAGTTAAGAAAATAATCAACGAAATAATATAGCTAAAATCATAGCCCCAAACTGTATTGAAGAAGAGGGCATGAGTCAAGGGGGAGGATTGCGGGCAGTTCTTCATCTGCATCACAATAATTCCGATATTCTACATTCAGGGAGCACTGGTGGGTGATTCATTCACCGGCCTTCTACCAAGGGATACTGTAGACCTGGTGTCAATACTCAGTTTTCTGTTGTTACCATACCAAACTACCACAAGCTTCATGGCTTAACACAACCTAAATCTGTCATTTCACAGTTCTGTAGGTGAGAAGTCTGAGCTGACTCATGTAGTTTCTCTGTTCTGGGTCATAGGAGGCTGAAACCCAGGTGTTGACCAGCTGGACTCCCATGAGGAGGCTGTGGGAAGAACCATGTCCAAGCTCATTCAAGATTGTTGGGAAAAAATCCAATTCTTTGGGATTGTAGGAGTGGGGCCCTTGTTTCCTTGTTGGCTGATAGGAAAGGGCTGCCCTTACCTGCCAGAGGCCTTTCTCGGTGCTTGATGTGGGCCCCTGCATCTCAGAGCCAGCAAGCGTGGAATCTTTCTCAGGCTTGGTCTCTCTCTCACTTCTCCTTCAGCCATGTTCTTCTTCTGCTTCCAGGAAGTGAATGTTCTCTACTTTTAAGGGCTCATGTGATTCGATGAAGCCTACTCAAATAATCCAGGGTAATCTCTTTATTTTAAGGTCTATAACTGTAATCACATCTGCAAGGTCCCCTTTGCCAGGGAAAGTAATACCTCCGCAGGTTCCAGGGATTAGGGTGTGGGCATCTTTGAAGGGCCACTCTTCTGCCACGAATATGACATGCTTTGAGTTGTTCTCCCAGAATTCAATCCATAGATAGGTTTTATGTTCCAAAGCACATGTACCACAAATGTCTGCCGGGACTCAAGCCCCCATCACACTGGCCTCAGATCAGAGC
Source organism: Canis lupus dingo (assembly GCF_003254725.2). NCBI lineage: Eukaryota > Metazoa > Chordata > Mammalia > Carnivora > Canidae > Canis > Canis lupus. Next base: position 2,627,497 of record NC_064258.1, on the reverse strand, counting down.
TGACCAGTACTCTCCTTCAGCAGTTCTTAATCTTACTACCACAGAGACACACATATTCCTTTGTGTTCCCACAGACTCAGACTCCAGCTGCTGCACTGATAAGCTATGTTGTGGCTTGTGCTTAATTTCTGAAAGTAAAAAAGTTAAATAAGTTTTATGCAGAAACAGAATGATCTGTTTCACTAACATTGTCTGACCCGTTGGCATAAATAAGAGTGTTTTAGATCACTTTAATAGAATTTCTCCCCAAAACAATTCTCTCCCATTTTTCCTTTGAGTAGAGAGTATCCTTGGCCTCTGGAGGGCTCCACTCATTCAGCAGCTGCTCTGCCTTGTAGACATGCCAGTAAACAGATGTCCTGGGAAAATTGGGGGACACCTGTGGGACAGTGATCGTCCCTGTTTAGCCTGTTTTGAAGTGTATAGTTCAAATTGATCATTGCATTTATTAAAATTTTCATATATTCCAATATAATGTGAAATGGACAGAATACATAAATCTTTTAGAAAATGAGAGTAAAGAAAAGCATTTGAGACTGGAATTATTCCAGAAATACTTCATAGGAAACTTGAACTAGAACTTAAAAAATAGTGGAGGTAGTTAACATAGAGTTTGGTTTATGCTTAGAAATGCCTTTCAAGGGGCACCTGGGTGGCCCAGTCAGTTAAGCATCTGCCTTCGGCTCAGGTCATGATCCCCGGGTCCTAGGATCCAGTCCTGCATCAGGCTCCCTGCTCAATGGAGAGTCTGCTTCTCCCTCTCCCTCTGCCCCTCCCCCTGCTCATTCTCTCTCTCTCTCTCTCTCTCAAATGAATAAATAAAATCTTTAAAAAAAATGAAATGCCTTTCAAACACCCTTTGAAAGTTATTAGGATACCAACTGCTTACCCTAAAAATTGACAATTAAAGAAAAGTCTTCAAAAGAACTATATTTTTCAGTCATCAAAATGACTGGTCGGGAAAAACTCTTCTTTACAGAAATCTGACAGTAAATACAGAAAAAGTGATAGAATTAGAAAGTCACTATTTTGCCATATTCATGAAATAGCCGACTCAGGCAGTGGTCATCAGTGATCGAACCCATTAGTTTAAAGATTGAGGAAGAACTAGAGAAAACAACACCAAGTGAGAAAACCAGCACCTTTTCCCCTCCCGATGTAATAGGAAGCACGCTGCACCCTCCATTGTGACGTAGTCCTTCCAGAAAGTTGAACCTGAATCTAATTAAGCCTCCGTCGATAACTTCTAGCCAAGGGGAAATAAGGAGAACAAGTAGTTAAATAACACAATGATAGATCAAATGGAAATCTAGACTAAGGGATGTTTTATAGGACAAGTGACAAATTTTCTGTGCCAAGTTAATGGCACTAAAGGACTGCTGTAGATTTTTTAAAAAGAGAGAGAGACTTAGAAGGATTTAACAGATACGATGTTTGGATCTTTAGCTCTTAATTTGAACATGTCAATTATGAGAAAAGACATTCTTGAGACAATTATAAAGTGTTTATGTTGGACTGGATATTGTTAATCCATAGGTGAGGTGGTACCCCCGTGACTCTGGAAGAGAATGTCTGTGTTTTCACAGATGGCTATTACGGTATTGAGGCATGAGGGGCCCCTGGGTGGCCCAGTGGTTAAGCATCTGCCTTCGGCTCAGGTTGTGATCCTGGGGTCCTGGGATCAAGTCCCACATCGGGCTCCCCACAGGGAGCCTGCTTCTCCCTCTGCCTGTGTCTCTGCCTCTCTCTGTGTCTCTCATGAATCAATTACTAAAATCTTTATTTAAAAAAAATATTTAGGCATGAGATTACATGCTGCTGGGGTTTGCTTTATAAATCTTCAGCAAAGGAAAAAAAATGAAGCAAATGTGGCAAAACCTCAATAATTGTTCAATGTAAATGATGCATATGTGGTGATTCAGTATACTATCTCCCTTTCTCCATACATTTCTTGGTTATAAAATGTTTAATGAAAAATTTCTAAATCGCTTATTCGCACTTAATTATATACCCTAAATCTGTTGATTTGTATTCTTAACAAACACGGACTGTATTATTATTGTTGTGTAGTGGTAGGAGTGGGTATCCCTATTTCATTAAGTACCGTCCTTTTAAATAGTTGGTTTCTTACAGAATTGGTCTAATTTCCTTGAGTCTCTGTGCCTCAGGGCCAATATTCATTGATAAGGCTTCTTTTTTTTTTTTTTTTTGAAATTTCCATTAATAGGCAGTCTTCAATCCAAAAGAGATTGAAGTTAGTTCTGCTAACACAATCTGTATCCATTTTACCATTTCTCAAGATTTGCAGAAGCCAATCGTGTACTAATCAGGGAACAGGAATAATAATTGATCCCATTTGCTTAGCCTTGGAGAGAAGCGCAGTGATCAGTCTTAGAGGACGACCTGAATGAATCAAAGTGATGGATGCCCTGCTTGGTCACGTCTGCTGCACCTTCTCTGGATACACCAAGAGGAGGCCCAACGTCTGTTGGGAGACGCAGACCACGGTGTCCTTTGGCAGCGTGAGGTAGAGCTGCTGTCACAGGGAGATGCTTTCTTCATTTCTACAAAAACTGCAGTTCTAGTCTTATCTCTGCCTTATTCCCCCTCAAATTTAACAATGCTGATTCTAAGTGTTTGTATATTTTTTTTCCTCAATGGTTAATTACAATCCCATCCCCCTTTTAAGTTTCATTTTCCAGTCTTAAAAAAAAAAAAAGGCAATTAACAAAGCGGCTTAAAGGCTAAATCATTGAGAGAAAACTCTCATTTTCTTAGGAGAGTCTGTCATTTTCTTACTTATAGTTATAATTCCTATTTTCAGAGAAAGGGCAGGAAGAGAAGGTAGCTTGATATTCAAATAATACCCTTCAAGTTGCATCCCATAAATGTCAAGTTGAGCAGAACCCATCTCCATTTTTGTAGCATGCCAGACACACCGAATCGAGATTCTTGGGGTTTCTTGTAGTGTTTCTCATTCTGTTCTATTGAGCAATTTTGTTTACAGGTAATTTTAGCTTTGGATGACGCTCTGGTTAATTCGGCTTCTGGAGCAAAGAAGGGGTAATTCCACTTAAAGGTCACCATAGAATTTTAATCATAGAGGTGAGAAAGGAAGGAAAGGCACAAGCCTCATTAGTGATATAATGGGGAAAAATTCAGTCTCAGATAAATGGTACCAGCTTCTGAAGCTTTGCTGTAAACCGGAGCAGCACTAGGAAAAAAGGTTGGATTAGAAAAGGTTAGATTAGCAGGACTTTAGGGGCACTTGTGTAGCTCGGTGGTTGAGCATCTGCCTTTGGCTCAGGTCATGATCCCAAAGTCCTGGGATCGAGTCCCGCATCAGACTCCCTGTAGGGAGCCTGCTTCTCCCTCTGCCTGTGTCTCTGCCTCTCGCCTCTCTCTCTCTCTGTGTCTCTTGTGAATAAATAAATAAAAATCCAAAAAAAAAAAAAAAAGGAAAGAAAGAAATGCAGTACTTTAGACTATGTGTACATTCTTCATGATACCATTTTCCTGCCAGGTCCTCAGCAGCCTGACTGAAGGAGGACTCTGCCTACCAGCCAGTGCCGCTTGTTGCTCTTTATCCCCCTTTCTCCAGGCCCAACCAAATCATGGATTCCATATCCCAGATCTTGATACTCATTTTTAAGCAAATTCCCCTTTTATTTAAGTTTTAGTTATACTGTTACTATTTTGTACTTCAGAATATTTAACTTTATTATTTTTACTGAGGAATAATTTTCACATAATAAGATATAGACTTGGAACCTACAGTTTGATAAGTTTTGGCAGACGCATACACCTGTGTACTCCAGGCCCCATCATGATACTAGAACGTTTCCACCTGCCTAGAAAGTTCTCTCTCATGCCACTTTCCTGACTATCACTGCCTTGCAACCCAAAGGAAACCACTGACCTGATTCTATCAACTTAGATTAGTTTCACCTGTTCTAGAATTTTATAAGTAAACAGAGTAATACAGAACATACTCTTTGAAGGCTGGCGTTTTGCTTCAGCATAATATTTTGGAGCTTTGTCCATGGTGCTGAGTAATAGTCCACTGAAAAAATATACCTCAATTTATTTATCTATTTTCCAGTTCATGGGTATTGGGGATGTTTCTAGTTTCCTACTGTCAGGAATAATGCTGCTATGAATATTCTGGTATGAAGAATCTTCTAGTTTATCTATTTTTCTTCAGTCCTGCCTGGGAGCAGACTGGCTGGGTCATAGGGTAGGTAAATGTTGAAATTTATGAGAAACTATTCAACAATTTTCCAAAGGGTTATAACTAATTTACATATCTACCAGCAAAAGGCTGTAGTTCCAGCTGCTTCATCCTTACCAATATTTGATGTAGTCAGCATTTTTATTTTAATTTTATCCATTCTAGTGGGCATGTAGGGGTATGTCATTGAAGTTTCAATTTGTATTTGCTTATGATAAATGATGCTGAGTAACTTTTGTGCTTACCAGTTATTTATTACACATCTTTCTTTGTTGAATGTCTGTTCAAGTCACTTGTCTGTGTTTTTGTTGATTATTATTGAATTATATAAGTACATTATTCTGTATATAAGTCCTTAAAGATATATACCTTCTTCGTGTATAAAGGGAAGTTTTTAATTTTGGTGACGTACAATTTAACATTTATTTTGTAACTACTGTTCTCTTGCTATTATCTAAAAAAGAAAGTTGCCTCCTCGAGGACATAATGATAGTCTCCTATGTTTTCTTCCAGAAGTTTTATGATTTTGGCTTTCAGATTTGGGTTACTGACTCAGTTCAAATTAATTTTTGCATGGTGTGTGATCAGGATCAAAATTCATTTTTTTCTAAAGTTACTGAGTTTCAGAAACATTTGTGGAAAAACTTAAGATTGCTTTCCTCTCCCTACTGAATTCCTTAAGCATCCTTGTTGAAGATCAATTGACCATATAGCTGTGGGTTATTTCTGGACTATCCTGTCCTAGTGATCTAGTTGTCTATCCTTACTACAGTCACATTTCCTCCATATTGATAGCAAATTGTTTACTAATGTGGAAATATCTCCAAAATGGACTGTTGAGTAGAAAAAGAGTGTACTGATCAATGTATATAGCACATTACCATTTTCCTGAAATGACAGAAAATAAAATAAGTTCTTGTATGTTAGAATATGCATTTTGGGGGCACCTGGGTGGCTCAGTTGGTTGAGTATCTGACTCTTGATTTCACCTCAGGTTATGATCTTGGGGTCCTGGGATCAAATCCCATGTGAGGCTTGTTGCTCAGTGGGGAGTCTGCTCGAGATTCTCTCTCCCTCTCCCACTGACCATCCCCTCAATGTGTTCTCTCTCTCTCTCTCTCTCTCTCTCTCTCCCTCTCCCTCTCCCTCAAATAAATAAATACATCTTTATAAATACTACATCTGAAGCTAGTGATGTACTACTATATGTTAGCAAGTTGAACTTAATATTTTTTTTAAAAATAATATGCACTTAAAGCCCTGGAAGGATATACAAGGTATTAACAATACTAATAAGAGTAGTTACTTATGGCAGGTTGGGAGTATATGGTAACTGGGTAGATGCAGGACAAGAATATGATGAAGAATATATATGATTATATATATTCTTGTATATAAGAATTGCTATATTTTTTAACAATATTGACATAGCAGTTCATAATATCTTTAGGTGAAATTTTTCAAGCCTTGGATTTTGTTAATACCTACTTTATTTATTCAACACATATTTGTTGACTGCCTATTGTGTGTCAAGCGATCTTTGAACCCCTAGGAATATAGAGGTGAGCAAAATTGACCTATTCCTATTCCTTATGTACATTCTAGTGGAGGAAAAAGATAGTAACTGATCAACAAAGGAAACAAGTATTCATTGAAGGTGGTATGTGCTATGAATGACATAAATAGGAGAGAGACTAGCAAGGCAAACACAAGAAGGGGGGATCTGGAGAGGGACTTTCTGAGAAGATACCATATGAGCTGAGACCCAATTGCCAAGAATGATCCAGAAGCAGAATGGATTGAGGGGGCATGAAGAGATACTTTGCAGGCATAGTTAACTGCAGAGGAAGAGGCCCTGCAGGTACAAATGGCTGAGCAGACACAGGAAGCAGATAAGCAGGGTGGCAGGGCACACCATGAGTGACACAGGGTGAAATCGTGGAGGCAGGAAGCAGCTCAGGCCAGTAGAACTTTATAGGAGGTGATGAGGAACTTGGATCTTATTCTAGATGCAGGAAAGCTCTTTGAAGGAGTGAAACAATCTTACCTTAGTTTAAAAAAAAAAAAAAAAAAGTTCATCTTGTCAGGAGAAGAACAGATTAAGTAGAAGCCAGCAGTGAGAGAAGAAGAAAATCAGGAGTTAGTATCACAAAGCCAACAAATCAAAGTGTTTGGAAAAGGAGGAAGTGCCAAATTGTTCCAAATGTAAGAGAACTCTTTGCTAGATTTTTTTTTTTTTTTAAATTTTTTATTTATTTACAATAGTCACACAGAGAGAGAGAGAGAGAGAGGCAGAGACACAGGCAGAGGGAGGAGCAGGCTCCATGCACCAAGAGCCCGACGTGGGATTCGATCCCGGGTCTCCAGGATCGTGCCCTGGGCCAAAGACAGGCGCTAAACCGCTGCGCCACCCAGGGATCCCTCTTTGCTAGATTTAGTCACGTGCAAGTTCTATGGTCTGATGGGCACAATGTCTATGAGGTGGTGGGCACAGGGGACAAGACTAGAATATGCTGGAAAGTAAAAGGATTTCCTGTATTCTGTATCCCCATCCCCACTACACACTGGGTGCGCAAACACACACAGAACAAGTGAAAAGTAGAGAAGTGGACAAAAATATTTAGAAGGTTCTTTCAAATGTTCTTTAAAGGCAGAAAGAACATGGAGATGCTTTGTGTATGTCCAGAGGGCGTATCTATGTGTTAGTTTAACACATTTGGTACCTATTCAAAATCCTAATAAGGAAAACTGCCATAGAACAGGATGTTCCTCGTGTTTTAGTGACTAAATCCCCCTAAGTAAATTTAGAATGAGTCTATTTTTGTATAATCCCACCCTGTTGGAAGTCATATTATTGGAAGTTTCCACTGAAACTTTTTTTTTTAAATAAGTAAATGTTCCTTTCTTTTTTTTTATTTGACTTTTTTTTTAATTTTTATTTATTTATGACAGTCACAGAGAGAGAGAGAGAGAGGCAGAGACCCAGGCAGAGGGAGAAGCAGGCTCCATGCACCAGGAGCCTGACGTGGGATTCGATCCCGGGTCTCCAGGATCACGCCCTGGGCCAGAGGCAGGCGCCAAACCGCTGCGCCACCCAGGGATCCCTCCACTGAAACTTTTAATATGACTTCTCACTTACCCACAACGGCTTGACTGATTAATCCGCATTGTTAATACCCCCGTAAGGAACTGTGTGCTAATCATTGATGCTTCCCCACTAAGCAGACACCAAATGGGTGTTTCAAAGTTTGACGCTGGTGAGTGTTGGTGGAATGTATGGAATATCACTAGGACAACATGTTCAGTCAAACATATGGCTGTCATTTAAAGTTAAGGGGTTGGGGCCTGGGTTATTACTTATGAATAATAATTAAATGCAAATTTAAATATTTTTACTGCTCTATCCTTATTTTGCTATTTGTCACCTCTCGAAGAGACATTTGGTCCATAAAATATTTTTTAGAGGGAAATAAAAAAGTCTTCCACAGTGAGTACCACCTCTCAAGCTGATTCTGGATGTAAAGCCTGTTTCACGATAATCCAGAGCCTTCCAAACTGTGTATTCAACTCCCTCTATTTGTACCGTCTGCTAATATGCTTGTTGTGTTTAACGATTACAGAAAATGATGGGTTCTTTTGTTGGCCTCAGTCTTACACATTCCACTTTATTTTCTCTTCTGCCTTTAATTCGTGTGTGTCCCCAGTTTTCTGCCTCTGACAGAGGCTCCAGTCCGTGCCCCCTTCTTCCACAGCCACAATTGCAAGAAACCCAGTTGTAATCAGCAATCTGCCCCGCTGCTGAAAGCTATTAGTGCCAGTGTTGTTAATGACCTACCCGGTTGAATGTGGTGATTTAAGAGGTAGACTTATTCCTTGTCTCCCCCTAGGGGCTTGTTCTTAAATGAGATTCCCACGCTGTTTACTCCACTAGCATAAGGAGTATTAACCACTACCCACCACACTTCATATATCAACACGGTGAATTGAAGTAACAGGAAGCTTGAAAAGTATCACCACGTTCCAGGTATGAAGCCACACACCCTGAAGAAACCTGGCACCCCTAATTTCAGCCTAAGGAAGTTGGATAACCCTGCCATTTGCTTTGAAGTTATAAATATTATTTCCTTCTGGGGACTAGAGGGGGAGAGAGGTACAGTTAGATTTCTTTTAGGAACTGAACACATTAGAAGTAACCTGCAGAATCAATACCAATTACTTGCAAGCAAGGGCTGAGAAATCATTGAAGCTATAGAGTGTGCGTGCAGGTGAATGGCTTAAAACAAAGAAAATACTGGGCTGGCCCAAAACTCACAAAACAGGAGCGAAGTAGCAAAGTCCTCTCCCACTTACTTGGATGCTTTGGTAATAATTAGTTCCATCAACAATCATAGCACTTAAAAAATAAATACTGCAGCAAGTAACTCCATATAAGAAGGCTATTGTCCAGACTCCCTGGCATGACTGAGGTTTGTGTTGTCTTTTTAGGAAACATCAAGGCATTCAGAAGGTGTGTAGGGACAGCTTATCTACATAAACCAGCAAACCTTTCATTCAATATGGAAGCTTTCTGCATGCCAATGTTATGTGTTTAGTGTCTCAAGATTCTATTTAGCAGATTTTCACTTTGAGGGGCTTGCTACAGCCTTCAGAGATTTAACTGCTAGGCTCTCCTTTGTTCAAAAGATTGAAACAATGCCTTTCAAAATCCTGGAATTCTTAAGCTTGTGTTTCACACTGACCAGAAAATAGGATTTCTTCCTCTTCTTATTGTCTTCCAGTACTACATAGCATGTGTCTATGAAGACAGGGGCCCTGAAAGCTCACTCTCTAGCCAGTCGTGATGGAGAGGTCCTGAGAAACTATTAGGTCTCTCTAGCTTCTTCAAGTCCATGACCGATTTCTGTTATAGGGCGTGGGGGAGGGAGAGATGCTGCAGAATTTCCTCATAGTTGACAGCCTTACTTACCACACAAGTACAGTGATAGAGAGACGATGCCTATGATTAAAGCTCATTTGAGAAGGAAAAGTTTTAGGCATGTGTGTCACCAGTATGAATAGCACAAAAGGTTATTATAGATCCCCTTGGACCATTATTTTCCTCGACTTCATTTTTGCTGTCTCTGGACATAAAATAGTAGGATTCTTAGTACTTGAAATATTTGTCTCAAAATGCAATGTCACCAAAAAAAAGCCTCCTCTTACTGTCTTACTTTTTTTTTTTTAATTTCAGAGCCTCTAATTAATATTTGGTAAGTAAGAAGTAAATGTCTAGCTACACAATGCCTGAAAATGAGAGCTCTTGGTAATTGCTTGGGGGAGAACTGAAACAGGGGAAGTGTGTCACACAATCCCATAATGGCCATCAGGCACTTTCCAAATGGGAAAGGTAGATGGGGAGAAGGAAATTTTGCTTAAGGTGAGTTTGGGATGTGTCAGAGTTAGGTTGTGGGAAATTAAAGTAATTTTATCGTATGTACAAAGCACTGGTAAGTTCATTTGCTGCAGACATGGTGAAATGCTCCTTGAAAAGTAATATTTTCTAAATGCAATATGCACTTCACCATTCATGTTTTTATAAATATTTTATTTATTTGTTTGTTTGTTTTGAGAGAGAGAAAGAGTGTGGGGGTGGGGAGCAGAGGGAGAGGGAGAGAATCTTAAGCAGGCTCACGACCTCAAGATCATGACCTGAGCCCAGAGCAAAAGTCAGACACTCAACAGACTGAACCACCCAGGTGCAAAGCATTACAAATATTAAGACTCAATAGTTATATTTACTTTTTCCTTTGAAATAAAAATAATTCTCATTTTAATTTCATATGTTGAGTTGTTAAAAGAACATTGGAAGAGGCAAATGGTCCATATATGTTTTTATCTCTATGAGTTTGTGCAGTTTATAGATAGACTCAGCAATGCTTTTGATGAGTGTTCTTGGTAGCATTAGGTGGCTTGTTAATGGAGTATTGACCCAACAATTTATTGAGACAAGTCCTTCTGCTTCACTCACTGATGTGTTTCATATTATAATTACATCTAACACTTTCCTTCACAACTTAAATTAGTATAGTTGGGTGGAACTTTAAGAAAGTATATAATAAAACTATGAGTGGAATTATTAATTATGGCAAAAGTGTGTTTTGAGAAGAGAAAGAAAGGTTTGTTACTTTCTAGAATTTTCTTTCTAGAAAATTCTGAAGTGTAATGATAATCTTTAAAAAAGAACATCATGAAGGGATAAAAGATTTTTGCTGGGACATAGAAAACAACAGAAATCATGTACTTACTATGTACAAGCACACAGGCCTGATGCATTTCATCCAGCTAACAGGAGAAAATAAGTGTGCAGAAAATCTGAATGAGACACGGCAGCTGGCAAACAAGGGGCAGAGGTTAGGCACTGAGAAGGTGTGGTGTGGGCAGCACAGAACTCTTCTCCCTAGAGAAGCCAAGAAAGACTTTCCGGAGAGATGGCTTTGAAAGGAGTTTTGAAAATGAGATGTAAAATATGAGGAAAAGTCTAGAAAAAGCAAAGGTTTTTGTATGGTGGACATTTTGATTTCAGCTCCTGGCTTTCATAGAACCCTGAGGCCAGACGGGAGGGGCATGTCATCTCAGGCCAAGAAGCTGTAGGTGTTCTCTACAAGCCTGGCAGTGGAATGCCATCAAAGGTTTACAAGCTGGGAACTATAATAATGAGTTCCATAAAGAACAACGTGGCAATCATGTGCTGGATGGACTCAGAGAAAGACCAAAGCCAGGAAAACTAAGAAAATGTTTTAACACTAATAAAAAAGGATTAATTGAACATTCTACCTGAGATTTCTAATAAAAATAAAGAATGGAATACAAAAGGAAATCACAAATCCAGTTCAACAAAGATTTAAAATTTGTAAGTGATGTGATAATCCTATTACTCATCCAATTGTTAGGAATCCATTAATTCTGAGTCTATAATTGGAACATTTCTAGAATTCTGCATTTTATTTGACATTAGTTTAACTTAAAGATTCTCTTAAGTGTCAACCAATCAATTTGATTGTGATTAAGAATTTCTTCTTAATTTGTAGTTTAATATTGACTGGAGAATGGAAGCTGGAAAGCTGTAGCCCATGTTCTACATTCGGTCCATATACACAACAAATTCAAATTTGATGACTCTAAAACAACCATTTGGTGTTTGCACTCCCAGTTTCTCATCTAGTACTTTATCAATGAGACTTCCAACCCAAATCACTGACCGGTATGTCCAACAATCTTCTTTAACACATGGAAAACTCTCAGGTGAATGGAAGTTGCTTGCATTTTTTTTCTCAAATGAAAAACAAATGTGTAGGAAAGATATTTATAATAATCACATGGCAAAGTGGATATGACTTTTCATTATAGTAAAATTGGATGAATCCACTTGATTCTTCCAACTGTTATTATCTTATTAAAAAAAAACTAGAAAATACTTCTAACTGGATATGTCCTTCAAGTAAAAACTGAAGAAATTTTAAGGGCCAACGTCCTCGTCAGTGATAAATCCAATTTCTATTGATGCAAATATCCTGGTGCCAAATATTTTCTTCATTTGGCCCATACTTGGTGGGTAAGTGGGTAAAACGAAGACTTCTGAATCAACCTGACTACTCCCTGAATCCTATCAAGGCTTCCATGGCAGCAAGGCTTTGTCAATCCACCTAACCTGTGGGAAATAAACTCATCTGTTGATTGTATAAATTGTACACAGTAAACGTGGTGTGCTTAGCACAGAGCCTGGCACATGGTAGAGGCTTAATAATGATTTGTTGAGTAAATGAATATTTTTACTCTATACGAAGTGGGCCATGAGATTTACTCACAAATTACATGGTAAAACTTCTCAAGTGCTGACCTCTGTGTCACTGATGAATGAGAGGAGAGTTGAAAGAAAAGGGAGAAATGGGTGAATATGGTACGCCCAATGAAGATGGGAAGATGTGATTTCTGGGTACAACCCTGGAAGACAGGTGCATTCTAGAGTTTCGCTTACTGATACTTATTTCCTACAGAGTCATACTCACGTGAGAGCCTGGCCATCCAGACCCAAGGCGAATGCAGGTTTTAGGGAACAGACAAAACTGGATTTAAGTCCAGTTTGGTTTACTCCCTAGTGGAGTAAACTTAAACATTCCATTTAAAATTTCTGAGCTTCAATTTCCTCATTTATAATGTGAATCTCATAGGGGTGTTATAAGAAATGATGGATTACTGTATCCTTCCATTCTATGTCACATGCCCATTT